>NW_024070211.1:88143260-88303573 GCF_014754425.2 Oryx dammah | reverse complement strand
CAGAAACACAGGGCACACACTTTCTCCTCCTCCCAGGATGCCTCACCAGCTTCATCATCACCTCGGACATTTGGGAGGAGCTGGAAAGCCAGGAGAAAGGTGGGGGTGAAGGAACAGTTTCTCTTCAGCTTTGCTGTCTCTTCCTTAGATGGTGGCTTGTCCAGGAAGAGCTGGCGTATTACTCCACACCCATCCTTGCACGCTTTCTTTCCAGGCTCCTGTAAATTTTTTGCTCCTCATTCTGTACCAAATAAACCAGAACAGTGAGACTTGGCCTGAAATCACAGGCTCCTGAAATCACATGACCCTACTTGTTCATGTTAAAACTGGAAGGAAACCACAAATGCAGATAATCCCTATTTGATTGGAAAAGGGGGACAGAGCCTGTGATAGACCTCAGAAGATTTCCTAAGGATATCTTCCCTGACCATGAAAGCTTTTAAAGATTAACTTGGCAGGCATAGCTATGTTCTGGGAGGATTCCATCTCAGTCTAGGGACCAAAGCCTTGGGCGACGAGTCATCTTGGCCCTATTCTCCATAAGCAGTATTCTTTGGTGGCCCAGGGAGCTGAAGTTGAAGCTGCCCCTGGCAACTAAGCGTTCAGTTGAGCCTATTCCCTTCCTTCATCAGTGTTTGACAAGCTCTGTCCCCCGTTTTAGCAAGATGTGCCTCAGGTTTTGCAGTCTAAAAAGTGTTTTTCACATACTTCAATAGTGCATCTAACCTTTTTTGTCTATGTACAAAAAAGGCTAGGTACAGTATTTAGACATGAATTTCCAATTAAGAAACAAATAGTAATCCTTAATAGCACTAAAAAATACTACCAGAGTATTAGTTCTTTCCTCTTTGAATATTTATTTATTTTTGGCTGCACCGGTCTTCACTGCTACAGGAGGGCTTTCTCTACTTGCGGTGAGTGGGGACTACTCTCCAGTTGCAGTGCACAGGCTTCTTGTTGTGGAGGCTTCTTTTGCTGCATAGCATGGGCTCCATGGTACGCAGGCGTCAGTGGTTGTGGTGCATGGGCTTCAATACTTGTGGCTCATGGGCTCCAGAGTGCAGGCTCACTAGGGTGGCACTTGGGCTTAGTTGTCCTGCAGCATGTGGGATCTTCCTGGACCAGGGATTGAACCAGTGATCCTTGCACTGCAAAGTGGATTCTTAACCACTGGACCACGAGTAAAGCCCTCCTCTCCTCTTTTAAAAGCATGCCTCAATGTATTTTCTGTTTTCATTTTCATGCATGTCTGAGAACAGTTCAGCCCAGTAGAGTTATGAATATCTTCCCACCCTCTATATTATCAAATCATTTGGGAACTTCCTGACACTTGCTTGGTTCAAAGGTTTACCCCTTTCAGGAGCACCTGTGTTGAAGTGAGGGAAGAGAAATAAGTGGTTCAATGTGAACAGCAGGAGTCTCTTAAGTGACTATCCCACAGAAGACTGATTCTTTCTTCAAGATAAGTGACGGCTTTCACATTCCCATCTATGGATGGAGGAACCAAGTGAGGCTCCGCTTCTATTACTAATGGTAGTAACAATACAGTAGCTCCATTTGCATAGCATTGACTCCAAGTCTACACTCTGCTAAGTGCTTCATGTAGATTAATCTGTTTAACTCTCAAAGTTCTGATTCTATTATCCCCACTTTCAGATGATGACACTAAAGCACTCAGAGGTAATTTGCCTGAGATCACACAGCCACTGAATGACTGCACTCATACCCTAGGAGTTTGGCCCCAGAATCTTTTCAGGCATTTGTCCTTACACCAAATTTCAGGCTCCTCCCTACCCCACCCCTGCCATCCCACCCAAAGTCAAATACACTTTCCTCTGGAGCAACCCACTCCAGTATTCTTGCCTGGAGAATCCCCAGGGACAGAGGAGCCTAGTAGGGTACAGTCCACAGGGTTGCAAAGAGTCAGACACAACTGAGTGATTAAACACACACACTTGTAGTAAAACTCTGCATTCCCTGACTTGACTGATTACAAATTGTTCAAACTTTTCATATCTTCTTTACTTATTTAAAGAGCCGGTTCTAACTTCACTCTGAGGTTGAAGGTTGGAAGTTCTATTTCTGTTTTGATTATCACAGCCAGTGCACTTGGAGATATTATCTTCCAGACTAGTTTTTTGGGACATCATTTTGCTGGTCCACTTCTGAATGTGGCATTATAGGCAAAAGAATTCATCTAAGAAACACCCCAGGGAGCAGATTCAGAAACTGGGCTGGACAGGAAGCACCAGAAAAGGCCTGTGTCACAGTTTGCCCTGGAGAGGGAAATCACTCTACCTCTAAAGGCTTCTTACAGAGACAGCAAGCAACTCTACACACAACTCCTCCTTAGGTTGGACAACCCCTTTCCCTGGCAGCAAGTTCCCTTTCCTAACCTAAACCTTTTAAACTACAGCTTAAAAATAAACTTCCTGGAGAAGGGAATGGTAACACACTCCAGGATTCTTCCCTGGAGAATCCCATGGACAGAGGAGCCTGGTGGGCTACACAGTCCATGGGGCTGCAGACAGGTAGACACGACTGAGTGACTAAGCACGCACACACAGATGCTTGCTATGTGACAGACATTTAAGAGTTTACCTGCATTATCTCATTGTATCCCTCATCAAACCCATGAGGGAAGTGCTGTTACTATCCTTCTTTTTTAGACGAGGAAGCTAAGCACAGATAAAGTAACTTTCCCAAAGTCAAACAACTAGTTAGTGGCACAGCCTAGATAGGAATGCAGACGAACCTTCACCAAGGACCAGTTTGGAAACTTTATAATGGGCTGCCTGCCCACTGAGGCTCCATTTCCTGTGCACAGGACACTGTGCAGAGAGGTCTATTTGCCGGCATCTGGATCATAGGATTAGATGCCTGTTATTGCATTGCTTCTGCCTTTTTAAAAAAAAAAACAGATAATTAGCTTTAAAAAGCTCTCAAGGTCAATGATCACTGAATGTAGGAGGTGACTAATTGTGGCTGGGATACTTTGAAGGGCATGTACATAATCACGGACTGGAATGGATGATGAAAGGCCACTGTGGTCTCCCCTGCTGTGAGGCAGAGGTCCTCGTAGCCAGATGGCCCTATTCTGGGTCTGACTCCCTGCAGTCCTGCTTTTCTGTGTTTTCATAACCCCTGGTGCTCACCTGGTACCTCTGACAACTCGCACGCTCCTCTGCAGCTTCCTGTTTTCCAGTGTGATGTGCAGGATGAAGCATCATGCCGAGGACCTAGACCCGAGGTACACTTACCTGTGCGTTCTGAGAAGCAGACCTTGCTTTCTAACAATCTAACAAAATGCTTTGGGACTTCAAAGTTTCTCAACCTCTGATCATCCCAGTAGAAACATCATTGCTCTTCTAATAGAGAACTAATTTGTGTGAAGACACTGGGAATCATGTTGTTAGAAGTAACTGTAAGTGTGCTGAGTAGCATTTCTTCATGACTATTAAAGTGAATTTACACAAATATATACATACCTCGACTGGGATGGAACTTGTTCAATAAATGTAATATGAAGAATTATGGTGGGCCCCGATCTTTTAGAAATTTTGCTTTTAAAAAATGCTGCACCTGGAATATAGCCAATATTTTATAACAACTTTAAATGGATATACTCTATGAAAGTCTTGAATCACTAATCACTACATGGTACTCCTGAAACTAATATAATATTGTAATCAGCTATATCTCAAAGTAAAAAATGCTGTACTTGATGTTGTCCCCTTCCACATTCCTGCTCTTTACCCTGCAGTTAGAATAATCTTTCTGAACCACCAACCTGGTCACGTCATGCCTATCTAATTGTCCCCATTACTGTCATGTGACAGGGAGGTCTTTTTTAAAAAAATTAACTAGTTACTGGCCACGCAGTGTGGCTTGTGGGATTCAGTTCCCTGACTAGGAATTGAACCCAGGGCTTTGGCAGTGAGAGCAAGGAATCCTAACCACTGGCTCACCAGGGAATTCCAGATAGTGCAGTCTGACCTGCCCAAACCCCCTTCCCCCACATTCTGTTCTTTGCCCAACCTCTCTCATTTCCCCTCACATCCTACTCTTTAGCTGGTCTTCTCTTCTGCTTCCTCTAACCTCCAAGTCTCACACAAGCCCTTCTCTCTGCCCACAACAAGCTCTCCTTTACCCTCCCCCAGAACACACACTTCGCCTAATTGCGATTCACCTTTCCCTGAGCCTCCTTCGAGCCTCCATCCCCACTAAGCTAGGTGAGAGGCCTGCAGTGCACTTCCCTATCTCAGCCTTCTTCATACTTACAGGTGTAAGTGGTCTCTTCCTTAGGCAGCTCTGTGAGGGCAGAAAATGGGCTGTCTTATTCATATTGCTGCATACTGGGTGTGGCACAGAGTGGGACTCAACAAATATCTCCTGAATGAATAACTGTATCAGTGACATCTCCAAGATCTATCGGAATGCTTTTGTCAGAACTTCAAAGAGGACCACTCAAAAACTACTAGTACCTGAATCAGGCTGCTGTCGAGAGGTTTAAACTAGATCCTTAGGTACATGGGCTTCCCTGGTAGCTCAGTTGGTAAAGAATCTGCCTGCAGTGCAGGAGACCTGAGTTCAATCTCTGGTTGGGGAAGATCCCCTGGAGAAGGAAATGGCAAACCACTCCAGTATCCCTGCCTGGAAAATCCCATGAACAGAGGAGCCTGGCAGGCTGCAGTCCATGGGGTCGCAAAGAGTTGGGCACGACTGAGGGGTAACACTTCACTTCATATACATATATTCATACACATCCCCTTAGCCATAGTCATCATTTTGACTCAGAGGAGACAGCTATGCTGTCACCAGGAAGCCTTCCACCAAAGTGGGCCATCACTCTTCCTGCAAACTCGGAACCACACTATTTAGGTAATTCTAAGCCCTACCTGGGAGTTGTCAAAACGGATTATCCTGGGGCAATCTGATCATCAAAAGTGTCAAACATGTTCAAAATAAAACTGAAGCTAATATACTCACTTCCTTTAACCACGGACTGAGAAGCACTTCTTTGGCATGGGTTTTGTTTTGGATTTTGATACTGGAATCAGTTTTCTGTTGATTATAGCATATAAAACATGCCCATATTTTACACAGACATATGTTCCATAACTGATTCCATTAATGCTGTGGTTTTCAAATCTCACTTTGTCTCTCACCCCTACTCCTACCCCCATAGATATTTGGCAAGGGCTGGAGTCATCGTTTGCCACAGTTTGGAAGGGACACTCCTAGCATCTGGTGGGGAGAGGTAAGGGAGGCTGCTAAACATCCTAGGATGCACACAGGTGCCCCCATGACCAGAATGAGCTCACCCACAATGTCAACAGTGCTGGTGCTGAGGAGCCCTGAGTCGCAGTGACACTCTGTAGACACCTTGGCGCACAAGAACTAGGCCCTCTTTGTCTATGTGGGGCTCTTCATGAAGTATGGAAACAAAGCAGAAAACAATAAGTTAAAAAGCAGTAAGAAAGCTGTGGATCCTCCCTTGCCTGTGATTTAGAGATTAAGATGCCCAGCTTGTCTCTAAAGTAGAATTATGCAGTTTGGGGAAGTTTCCTAGGTAGATCCCAATCCTGAATCAATGAATCTCCTATGGAAATCTCATAAAACAAGGCATTTAGCGTCCAATTGAACAGACTCTTGAGTGTGAAAAGGAGTTTTGGTGAATTCAAAACCATATTTGTTTTTCACACTGAAAATGTTCAGGTCATTTTCTTTTTCTAATAGTATAACCATTTGGACAAAAATATCCATCTGATAAGTAGGTGAGATGTAAACTGCTACTCTTCTTCACAGACAGTCCAGTATATTTATACTTAATCCATAAAGGCATGATGTTACAAAACACATTTGTATATTGTGAAGCCATCTGGCATCAAATTTTCCAATTTATAGACAACTTTGTATTTACATAACAAATTATTAAATCAACCATTTTTTCTGGCTTATAAAAGGTCACTGAGGTACACACACAGTGTGTATAAAAGCAGATAAGGCTGATAATACATATTTACAGTAGATACAAATTAATCTTTCATATTTGAAGATAATGCTTTTTATATATTTTTTCTACATCAGACTCCCCACTGTTAGCAGGTTTTCCCGTGCTTGAGTTGTTTATTGCTTTTTGGCTCACTGATTCAATATTCACTTCTGGGTTGTTTACACATATGAATTACTAATATTCTTATCTCTTTGGCTAATGCAAATGTGACAGAATGAATGAAAGAAAAAGATAAACGATAATTCAACATTACAGTTCTGGTTGGTTGATAGTATTTGTTCATGGTCCCCAAATGAGTCAAGTAATGCGTCACTCATTTTATATACGACAATGAGAAGTTTTGAGTCTCGCATTACACCATTTGGGCAGAAATGGGCAAAGTAAACAAGATATCAGAGTTTTGGTAAGGTCTAAAATCTTGGCTTTCTTTTCAGAAAGAGCAATGTCATCAGCACGTTAAGCATCTTAGATTTAAAAATCTCAGTGCAAAACCACTTGTGATTTACAAGGGAACTTTGCAAACTGAATGGAAGATTTCCAAAGTTAACTACAATATGTTATCATGGTCTGAAACGAAAAAGAATCATCTCTTGGGATAAGTCAGCTGAGAATCTTCATGAACCTTACAGAAAGCAGAAAAACCACTCTCCACTCATCTCAAAATTCTGCAGTGTTATGTTCAAAAAAGAAGCTTGTGTTTACTTAAAAAACAGACACAGCAAATAACTCAAAGTTGGGGTTCAAATAAAAGACTAAAAGTGGCCCATGATATCACAAGGGTTGAATATGCTTCTCAAAGAATTTACATGCACAATAAGACTGAAAAGTACAAACCAAAAATGTTCCTTTAAATAAACAGAAACCCTGACTGCTTTTAATACTACAAACAAGACAAATTAAACAAGAGCTGCTCAGTCAGATTTCACTCATTTGAAATAATCTTAAAAACCACTTAAAGGTACAGTTTATTCTTCTTGTGCATCCTAAGACTGTTAAAGGGCACAAAATAAAATTAGATTTCCTTTTCTAAGAGGGGCTATATGTTTTTTAAATGAGGAAAAATTTTTCATTCTGTTTCCATTCTCCGACTTGTTGAAAAAATTTTATTCTAGGGAATAAAAAAATGTAATAATGTAGAGGGCTAGCCTTCATTTAAAAAAAAATGAATAGGCTTTAATACAAAGAGAAAGAAATGGCTCTATGGGCAAAATTCAAGTATGAGTGACCAATTTTTTAATTGTAAAGTAGGTGCAACATTTAAAAAGAAATGTTACAGCACTGCATGACTTGTAATGCTAACAATATTTACATTAACTGCTTACATGAAACCATGGAACTATAGAAGAGCGAGAGAGAAAAAAAAAACATGTGGACTGAAACAATACCTAGAACTCACAACCAGTGAAATCATGGGCACAGACATACTTTACATGATCTACTGATGTAAAGTATACCTGGTGGGAGAAAGCACAAACCTAATTAGCTCAAAAATACCCAAAAGAAGGCTTGGTAGACACAAACTTAGTCTGAAGAGAAAAAACTAAAGGCTAAAAAAACTTCCACACGTCAACACACACAAACATCCACATATACGTAGACATACCCAATATACACACACGCATATGTTCTGAATCTGTAAATAAAAACACCTATGTAGACAAATAAGAAAAAAGCAGGTTGGTGCAAAAAAACACACCAACTTATAACAAAAATATGTCAACTAAAGTACACAGAAGATGACTTCAGGGGACTGTGGGAAAGACCAGGCAGGCAATCCCACTATTACATCAAAGACAACTCAACCTACCCCTAGAAGGAAGGGTTCCTGCCTCCGAGCCATGAAGCCCAGTGTAGCCAGCTGCATTCTGTCAGACTTGGGAGGTAGGAGTGAGGGTGGAAATGGAAAGGACAGAGAGACACAGGAGACCTGGGGAAGAACTAAGAGCTGTTGCTATCAAAAGTGAGCCTTGTGGAGTGCTCTGTGCTGTGGCCCCGAGAAATCAAATGGAGGAGTGACCTTGGTCTCCTTTTTCCTGAGTGACTGGAACTCTGCTACATCATGGGATGGAGGAGTTGCAGGGGTGGATGAGAGAAGAGGAGAGGGAGGTGGTGGACATCAGGGATTCAGAGTCTGCCACTGGAGGGCCTCCCAGTGGCTGGAGCATTAGGCAGTTGAATGAGCCCCAAGCTACAGGAAGAGGCAGTTCTCTCCAGGGGGTTAAGGGTTTGGAGGTGGGGCTGGTGGTTCTATACCAGAACAAAAGGATAAGGAATCCCTTCCTTTGACAATCCATCAGTTGAATCCAATCCAATCAATTTCAGGCAGGGGGGCCTGAAACTTGGCTCCATTGCCTGGGAGATAGGGTTACACCGCCACCACAAAAAAAAAAAAAAAAAAAGGAAGAAGAAAATGTGAAAAAAGACAAAAAATTATGTTGTGCTACATTTCTTATTAATAACCTTGTACTTTACAATGGCTCACAGTTTTAGGTTTTGTATACTTGCAATGTAGTATTTTCTCTCTACATTTGTTTCACATTTTTTTACTTACTTAATATAATATAAATAATTTGGTTAATAGATTCAACCTGCACATTTCAGCCACATTAATATATATAAGAATCTGTTAATGGTATAAATAATTCTTTAAATAAAATAAATCTGATATGTTACATAATACTGATAAAAAATTACCATTACTAATAATTTTGTAAGCCACCTTAACTTCTGGTATAAGTAATACTGATGAATGGATATGAAACTTGGTTTGATGATTTGCATTTATTTTTGCTACTACAGAAAAACTGAATTATAATCAACCTTACCTCTGATAAAGGTTTCAAAGTGGGGGTTTGTCTCCAGGTATGGAAACAGAAAGTTTTATCTTGTCACGTACTGTTTGCAAAAAAACCTCAACTCTGAGCGTCCATGGTGGTGCAGCATAAGTTTTCTAGTTCAACAGGTGGCTATCAAATGTTAACTACAGAAATGACTGAGTAAAATATCCCATCTAAGATTTTTTTATAAAACCTATTCTACTTTAAAACTTAGGTAAAAAAAATATGCAACAAATGGTTGCAGTTTCTGAATTCTTAATTTAGATCTGTGAGCCCTCGTCCCTTTAGAAATCTGCAAGGTTTCAATTTCCTAGACACCCAAAATCAAGTCCAGTGCTTCCAGGCAAGGTTCATTCCAAACAGACAATATAAATGGACACTCGGTGGTGTGCAGTGTATGTCATAATTCAGGTAATACATCATCATGCCTTTTCTCTGCTGTTAAATACAAAAACAGCATCTTTTACATTATCATAGAAAAGCATTTAGGTTGTATTTTTATTTATCACTTTACACTTGTAGTCTCTGGTAGGTGTACTCCATAGAAACCAAAGAATTTTGTACACTATTTCTTTTTACAATAAAAGATAAAGTGTGCATTAGGTACGCTTGTACATGACAATATTGTACAATATTTACATTTCTGATGTCACCATGAAATTCTGTATTTTCTATATACAACATTGAAAATTCTTCAGAAACATTTGGACTATTTCTTATAATCACAATTTTAGTATTATAGAAAAAGAGTTTCTCAGTAATCTCTTGACCATTTACCACTCTCATCATTCAGGGATTCTGACTGGTTTTCCAGCATTCTTTATCCTTCCTGATCAAAAAATATTGTATCACTGTTTCTTTTAGCACCCTGTGGTGGTGGTAACTATCTGCCATAGAATAAATACTGATATAACGGTGGCTATATCAATACTTATCTACAGACATATCTGTGCACATTCCTTTAATAAACACTGCGCATTGGTGGAGTAGTCCCTGTTATCTGGAGATCTTCCTCCTCTTGGGTTTGGGGGGTCTCATCTGTCTGTCTCCCTGTGGGATTTGGTGAACCTGGAAATAAAGAGGTAGGGAAAAAACAACAACAACAGAGATTGAAATCATAAACACGATAGGATTTCTGACAAAGAAACAGGGTAGGCAGCAGACTCTGGCTTTCATTTTCAATCACAGCTATCTTGAGGCATTTAAGACTTTTACAAGACTCAGATCTCAGTGTGCCCACAGTCACTACAGAGGATAAGGAATCTTGGGAACTGACAAGCAGAGCAACGCTCTGTGGATCTCCCAACAGCGGAATACAGAAGAGGAACTGGAAAAACATCGAAGTGGGAGAGGGGGTGTGCAGTTGCCACCCTTGCTGTCCACTGAAGATGAAAATAAGACCTTTCCCATCAGAGGTCCCTGGATCACTAACTTCACTGGGGTTCTGGAAAAGTCGATAAATAGATACTAAACATTTTCTTCTTTATTTCATCACTGTACTTATTTTATAACTACTAAGAAGGGTCAAAGAGGATAAGAACATGCACACAGCTCAACCCAAGGAGGTTTACTTATGAGAAGGATAAGGATGGAAAACAGAATACCACTACCATCTGTGGGCAAATCGAAGCTTGTGTAGTCTGAGAACAGCAATGTATACAACTCATCTTTATACACTAACAGTGGGGTCGCAAAGAGTCGGACACGACTGAGAGACTTCACTTCACTTCACTTCAGGTAAGCTAGCAGCATTTAGGGCTGTATATAAGATTGAACAGAGGTGGACGAATAGCAGAATTTGATTCCCAGGTATTAGACAGCAGGTCTGGTTTTAGGGGCAGAAGACAGGTGCTAGGGAGGTGGTCAGGTGTCCCACATTGTATTGTGGCTGTTGTGGTACTGATAGAAGGGAACAAGGTCAAGATCCAGGAGAGGCAGGATGTGCCCAAGGCACTGGTATGCTAAGTCACTTCAGTCATGTCCGACTCTGTGCGACACCATAGACGGCAGCCCACCAGGCTCCCCCATCTCTGGAATTCTCCAGGCAAGAACACTAGAGTGGGTTGCCATTTCCTTCTCCAATGCATAAAACTGAAAAGTGAAAGTGAAGCCGCTCAGTCCTGTCTGACCCTCAGCAACCCCATGGACTGCAGCCTTCCAGGCTCCTCCATCCATGGGATTTTCCAGGCAAGAGTACTGGAGTGGGGTGCCATTGCCTTCTCCGAGGCAGTGGTATAGTACACGCTTAATAACCAGTTCCCAGTGGAGGAACATAAGCCCATTGTAGTGTATGCCAATCTCTGTGGTACAAATGTTTTTACCATGGCCAATTTCAAGCTACCAATGTGATGTCACAGAACTCAGGCTTAGGAAGAGATGGGCACAGTCTACTCTGACTGTTGGCTCAAGTTGGCTCAACTGCATGTTGTAAAGACCATTGCTATTCAGAGTCAAATACAGAAAACGATTTTTTAAAGATTTTTTAAAATGTGGACCATTTAAAAAATATTTATTGAATTTGTTGCAATATTGCTTTTGTTTTATGTTTTCATTCTTTGGCTGTGATGCATGTGGGATCTTCACTCCCTGACAAAGAATCAGACCCACACTCCCCTCCATTGAAAGGCAAAGTCTTAACCTCTGGACTGGTAGGGAAAACCCAAGAAAACTTTTTAAAGTATTACACTTAAAAAATAACACCAGTGAGTTTCTCACAGTGCCTTATCCTTATAAATGCTCCATATACGTTCTTTAAAACCACTAGTCTCTGATAAAGAGTCTATTGAAACCGTTTATAAATTGAGGGAAGAAGCCTTTATTCAAAGTTGCAAATTAGTACCTGTGGACCGAATGCAGCCTAGAAAGGGATTGTGTTTAGCCCTATGGTGTTTTAATATTTTAAAAATAGCTGGCAACACTAAAGAATGAGAAATTTTACTTTCAGACTTGCAGTGTTTCATGAAAAAATGGGAAGATCTTGCAACACTGGCACAGTTCCCCACATGGCTCGAGCTTGCTGCAGCATGGAAGCAAAAGCTCCTTCTAGAGGGAACACAGCCCTCAGGTTGCCACAGCCCCCATCACTCCTGACTGCTTGCTGGCCACAAAGGCCAAAGATCTTGAGAGAGAGATTAGCGAGATGCCTGCCAAACACATTTCTCTTCTTCCTGAGCAGGCATGGTGTACAATACTTTTACCAGTCCCCTTGAATTAAGAAGGCCACATGACTGGGTCAAACCAGTGGAAAGTCAACAGAACAGCTGAACTTCCCGGTCTGGCCCATAAAACCTTATCCTGCCGTCCTCTGGGTACATGGTCTTCTCTCCCGCTGCTGGGCTGGATGCTAAGGATGTGATGGAGCACTCTGAGACCCTAGGGAATGGGGGATACTAGATATAGAAAGAACCTGAGCCCCTGAATGACTGTGTGAAGCAAGACTTCCTCAACCAGAATGAGACCCAAGTGAGGAACAGTCTTTTTAAGGCATTAAGCCTCTAAGACTGAGAATTGGTATGTAGTCTACCTTGATCAGGGCATCTTGGTTGGCATTTCTTAATCCACTAAAGTCACTGTTTCACTCAAACCTGATCCCCTGTATTTAATGATACTATTTGCCCAGCCCTAGAAGGTGTTTCAGGGGCTTCTCTGGTGGCTCAGACGGTAAAGAATCTGCCTGCAATGCAGGAGACCTGGGTTTGATCCCTGGGTTGGGAAGATCCCCTGGAGAAGGGAATGGCAATCTACTCCAGTATCTTGCCTGGAGAATTCCAGAACAGAGGAGCCTGGTGGGTTATAGTCCATGGGGTTGCAAAGAGGGACACAACTGAGTGAGTAATGCACACACACAGAAAGTCTCTGCTCCAGACTTTCCCTATAATTCTATCAGGAAATTAAACATTTCAGGGCCTCAGTTTACCCGTCTTTGAAGTGATGTTTGGATCACAAAATCTTGTACCAATCTCGATAGACTGTGAATGTGTAAAAACTTATATCTGTCATTCAGTAGCCATTTGATGGCTTCTTAGGATTCAGATAACCTTGTTAACACAATAACAACTAAAAGAAATCACCCTTTCATTGCTGAGTAGCTTTGAATAATTCACATTTTCTAGAAATTATCAAAATTATAGTTTGAGTGTTTATGTTAGCCAATATGTAAATTAGAGAATGATGATTAAACGCACATTCAACACCATTACATGCAACATTCAATAAAAATGTAAAGAAAAAGCAGACACTTTAAAACCAGAGGTTATAGTGTTAAACATCAATAATTTAACAACAGGATTTGGGGCCAAATATTTAAATTTTTTTAGGTAATAGCAGAAAGGAAACGAAATGACTATATACTCTTGATCTTGACTCTATGTTCAATTTCCCTTTTTGTTCTATGGTAGAGTAAGATTTATATTATTGAATACGTAGGCAACACTAATAATCACTGCTATTCTCAGAGTCAAACGCAAAAGCTATGATTTTAACTTCAGTGTTTTGCTGTGCACATTTAAAAAGTATTTTATGTGAGGAAAAATGTTACTTACCTCAGAAAAAATACGTAGTTAATACTACTAGGGTTTTTTTTTCTTAAGTTATTTTTAATTTTTTCTGATACCAGTCTTTTTTGAGCCCGGTAATTTAGTATTGCTACGTGAGTTGCCTGACAATATTTAAGAGACTTTTCCAAAAAGTATAATACAATTTATTTTCAAAGAAACACAGTATAATGGAAAAATAAATTAACTTACAGTCCCAGACATTTTGTCCAGTTCACTCATGGCCTCATGAATAGCAGCTTCTAAATGGTTATTTAGCTTTCCACTTCTGGAATTAATGAAAACAACACAGCAGATTAAAAAATTAAAGAAACAAAAATCTCAATTTAATTCCCTAATCAGAAAACAGAAGTACCAATTCCATGAGAGAAAGTCAATTTATATTCACATTTGGACAATTCTGATGACAAAACACTCTGGGATTCTCATGACTGAACACCAATCAATGATAAGGTCACATAACTACAGGGAAAAAAAATTGAACAGATGATTAGGGAAAGTGGATTCTTTCCCCTTCCACATGTTTCTTCGAACGTCTGATGATTTTGCAAGGAAGCTGGGCAACGAGTCTCTATTTCCATAGATGGAGCTTGTGCTCTTAGATTTCAGCCTGCTCCGCACTGCCTTCTGTTCTGGCTTGTCTTAGGCTGTGTGTCTGCAGGAAGGGCTCTGAACTGCAGGCTCTGGCCACTAGGGAGCTCCCTCTGCCCTCTCTGGAGCATCGTGGCTTCAGGAGTTCAGCACATGAAGGCTGAAATCCTGGTGCACTTTCATTACAGGTGGGAAACAGCTTAACTTGCCACACCTGAGGCTCCGCCACATTTCCCCGCGCCCCCCCCCCCCCCCCCCAAAACCAAAATGACAAAACTATTTGAGAGGATAAAAAATGACGGTCTCAGAATGTCTATCACTTGTCTGACCTTTTTTTGACGGTCTCAGAATGTCTATCACTTGTCTGACCTTTTTTCTCTACTCAGCATACTAGGCTTCCCTGGTGGCTCAGATGGTAAAGCGTCTGTCTGCAATGCAGGAGACCCAGGTTTGATCCCTGGGTTGGGGAGATACCCTGGAGAAGGAAATGGCAGCCCATTCCAGTACTCTTGCCTGGAAAAGTCCATGGAAAGAGGAGTCTGGTAGGCTACAGTCCATGGGGTTGCAAAGAGTCTGACGTGACTGAGCGACTTCACTTTCGCTTTTCACTTTCAGCATACCACTACAGGTATTTAACACATGGAGCATCTGCCATGACTGAAACGTTTAACTAGGAAGCTACTGAACTAATTACTAAAACAAGGCAAATCTACACTATCTACCTCTAGGAATTATGTCCACTCTAACTTTTCCTTCTTGATGCATACAAAGAATTACCCAATTATTCTGAGTACTACAGTGATTCATTTCATTTATCTCATCCTGATGATTACTAGAAAAGGTGTAGAGGTAAATGGCTTTCCAAGAGTTAAGTCCTAGCCCAGCATTTACATGGAGATTGGAAATTTGCAGTTGTAGAAAAATTTGGCTCATAGTCCCATTTAGTTTGGCTCACACTGTGTTTAAAAACATATTTGAACTTTAGTGGAATGCTTCTAGATGAGGCCTTTTGGTTTACCACAGTCCTCACCAAGTTTTACCCTCATACAACAGGACTGGACAATTCACGCATTTAGTTTCTATATACAATCGTGAGTAGTATACTGCTAGGTATATACATCGTGGATGCTCCATATGATGTCTAAATAAAAATGTGTCCAATGCTAAAACAACGGCTCTATGTCCTGGGAAACTTATATGCACTTAAGTCAGTTTAACTGAAAGAAAAGATTGTAACTGAACTATAAGAGCAATGCAGCATCAACCTTACCTTTTGTTGGCCTGAAAGCTAGCCTACAGCTTTTATATTCTTCCCATTTACTTTAAAAATGTAAACAATGCAGAAAAGTGCATAGAATAAGTTAACCCCTATCAAACCTATTTCCAAAAATAAACTGCTAATAAATTACATATTTCTTTTAATTCATTAAAAATTTAAACTAAAGTTCCCATTTGATATCAATTCCTAGTCTCATTCTCTCCCACCCTCCTCCCCGAAGGCAACTGTGTTGTGTATTCCTATAAAGAAAATGAAATCGCTCAGTCGTGTCCGACTCTGCGATCCTATGGACTGCAGACCACCAGGCTCCTCTGTCCATGCAATTCTCTAGGCAAGAATACTGGAGTGGGTAGCCTTTCTCTTCTCCAGGGGATCTTCCCAACCCAGGGATCGAACCTGGGTCTCCCGCATTGCAGGCAGATTCTTTACCATCTGAGCCACAAGGGAAGCTGTGTATTCCTATGGTGTGTTTTAATATCTTATATGATATATCCATGAACAGTACCTAGTATTGTCTTTTATGTGTTTTTTAAAATATATATATCAAATGTGTCCTGATATAAGTACCATTCTACAACTTATTTTATTGCTATTTTTGAGTATGTCCCAGTTGATATCTATTCACATGCCATCTTTTATTCACGTACTTATTCCAGTTTTACAGGGCCCTGGTCATCTCATGGGGTCAGGCTGAGTTGTTTTCCCACCGAGGAGTTTGCTAAGCACGATTCTGGGGAGGAATGCAATCCCAGGACTCTGTAGGGCTATTTAAGCTAAGCTAGAGTTGGGCTGGGTTGAGGCCCCTTTTGTGGATTGTTTAGCAAAGGTCTTGACAGTATCACATACTGCCCAGCTATCTGACAATATTACGCTTTGTGCAATGTGTTAAGTAGCTTTATCTTTACTATTTCTTTTGTATTTGTATAAAAGTATGAAGATAAGTTTTAAAAGATATTTGTTATGCATTTTTATTATACTATCTTATGGGTTTAAGATTGACTACATAAATGTCTAAATGTCTAAAAAAAAAAAGGAAAATATTTCCGTGAAAAACCATCAGAGAATCTGGGTTCTCTTGTCTTTAATAACAAAAATAGCTAGTATTTATTGAATATTTTAAGGCTTCCCTGATGGCTTGGATGGTAAAGAATCTGCCTGCAATGTGGGAGATCTGGGTTTGATCCCTGGGTGGGAAGATCCCCTGGAGAAGGGAATAGCAATGCACTCCAGTATTCTTGCCTGAGAAATCCATGGACAGAGGCTACAGTCCACGGGATTATAAAGAGCTGCATACGACTGAGCGACTAACACTTTCACTTTTTTATATATGCTAAGAATTGAATTAAATCTTTATATATATTACTTCAATGGCACCCCACTCCATTACTCTTGCCTGGAAAATCCCATGGATGGAGAAGCCTGGAAGGCTGCCGTCTATGGGGTCGCACAGTCGGACACAACTGAAGTGACTTAGCAATAGCAATATATTATTTCATTTAATCCTTATAACAACTCAATGAACTAGCTATTACAACAGCTGTTTGTACAACAGCTGTTGTACTTGATTTTTTAGGGAAAACTAGCAAAACCAATTATAATTTTATGACAAAGAAGATGATATTTAACTGTAAATAATCTTCCAAAGTAATACAGTCATAAAAGTTTTGTTCTTTAATATGAAACATTTCAACAAAATCACCATTAAAGTATAAAAATAATTCAACATTATTTGTTGAATGAATAGACAAAATTTTAGGAGTTTGTGAGTTCATTCTTCAACAAGATATTTAAAATGTTTATAAACTCCTTGTATGAGTTTAAGGTAATTAGTATAATGTTTTTCCTTTAACAAACTTAAGTAGTTATTAGAGGGTGAAATGACTACTTTTGGAAGAGAGAATAAATACGGAGATATGGGGCATGAAATTATATGAATACATCATGGGAATCAAGAGGTACAGAGAGACTTTCTAGATGTCAAATCTGCATACCATATTCATACTAGCTGGTCAAGTCAGGAAAGAATGAGCTTAAAAGAGGAAGAAAAAGCTCCATGAGTCCATGAAATGAATAATTAGTCAAAATTCAATCTTCTAGTCCACAGGCCCTCCTTGTGGAGTCTCTTCTATTTTCTCGTCCCCACTGACATTTAATAATAAACATTTTTACTAACGGACACTCTAAAAGCTACTTGATTAAGCAATAGATGTTCATATAATCACATTTCGAGTTATTAATGGAGATAATTGCCACTTCTCATGTTCATTGCCTATATTTTCACACATTATCCTTATCTTTATTAATTAAAAAAAAAGCCAGGTACACATCTGTGATTAGTACGAGAAATAAAGAGAGAAGTGAGAATTGCACATTACTCTGGACTATCAGTTCAGAATTTAAGAAACTCACTTCATGTAGACCAGAACAAACTTGGATCAGACCTAAATGTCAAGCATCTTGGACTCTAAAACCTAATCCGTAGGGAAAGTACGCAGATTTTAAAAAATTTAACACATGAGAGATCAAGATGGTAGTATACGAGGACACTGAGCTTACTCCCTACCTCCACCCCCAATGAATACAGCAAAAATACAACTGCATGTTGAGTAGCTCTCACTGAAAATGACGTGGAGACTGGCATAACGACTTTTCTACAACTAAACTGTCCACATAGAGCCTGTTAGGAAGGGAGGAAAAGCTATTGGGAGCCACACCCAGAAGAGGAAGGCAGGATCGCAGGCTTGGAGATCTTCCCTGGGGAGCATGGAGTTCAATACACCTTTCAGGCACCCCAGCCCTGGGGTCCAACTCTGGGAATATGTTCCCCTTAGCTGGTTCGAAAACAGGTAGGACTTACTGGAGGGCTGTTAGAAACCAAGACTCTGCTTTTGAAGTGTGCATGCACATGCACAGACTTGCTTACTCCCACCCCCACCCCCACCTGCCTCCCTGCTCCAGCACAGTGCAGAGGCAGCAGACTAGAAATAGCCTGGTATTCTGGCTGGCTTGCCAGCACACTCCCTGGCCTGCACTGGGGCCCTGCTCCAGCTCTTCTTGCTCTGGCACCGCCCTCCACTATAGTAAAGGCTGCCAACAAGAGCGCACACACTTAGAGGGAACAGAGATGCACAGGCCCTCTGACTAGGGCAGAGGCAGTCATTGCCAGTGTGCATATCCCTGCCCACAACTGGAGGGAGGAGAACTAACTCAAGTGAAAACACTAATTCAAAAAGAGACATGTACCCTCATGTTCACAGCAGCATTCTTTACAATAGCCAAGATATAGAAGCAACCTAAGTGTGTCTACCAATAGATGAAAGGATAAAGTGGTATGTGTATATATATACACCACAATGTATATATACATATATACACACACACACACAATGCAACCACTACACAGCCATAAAAAGGAATGAAACTTTGTCATTTGCAACAACATGGATGGATGTGGGAGGTATTGCGCTTAGTGAAGTAAGTCAGCGAAATAAAAATATTGTATGTTTTCACTTACATGCAGAAACTAAAAAACAAAAAATGAACATAACAAACCAGAAACAGACTCACAGATACATAGAACAAACAGTGGTTAACAGTAGGGAAGGGGTGGGGTGAGGGGCAAGATGGGGGAACAGGATTAAGAAGTACCTACTATTAGGTATAAAATAAGATACAAGGATATAATCTACAGCACAGGAAGTATAACCAGTATTTTATAATAACTGTAAATGAAGTTTAATCTATAAAAATACTGCATCACTATGTTGTACACCTGAAGTAACATAATACCATAAATCAACTAATTTCAATTTTAAAAAATAAAGAAAATTTAATACAAGTATCATTTCTTGGTTTTAAAGTGTTTACATTTTATGTTTACTTTTATGTTTATGTTATCACTTTATCACTTTCCAGATTCACAAAAATAAGGTTATTGAATACATATATATGTACATATAGACAGAAGATTTGATCCTGACTTTTAAAAAAAATCGTAACATATCTAAAAGTTACACAAATTCTTTTTTTCTTTAATGAAGCTATTTCCACTTTTAAGTACAAAATGACCCTAAGTAATTCTTCAATAAATATGTAAATATTTCCTTTATGATTAGGCAGTTCGGCTGCCGTCTATGGGGTCGCACAGAGTCGGACATGACTGAAGTAACTTAGCAGCAGCAGCAGCAGTTAAGCAAATCACTTTAAAGATATTTATAGTATAGTGTGATTATAGCATATTGAGGGTTACATAACTATATAATGCTCGAAACATCTAATATGGTGACAGAATGTTTCAAATTGTAAAAATATGTAATTATTTTGTTTCACCTATATCTTTATAAGAAAAATAATGGTTTACTAAATACTATGTGCTAAGAACTATGCTAAGGCTCTCTTTATATTATAACAATTCTAGGAGGTTGGTATTAATATCCCACTTTAGAAATGAAGTATTTAGACTCAGAGAGGTTAAACAACATACTCAAGGGTACACATAGCTAGGTAATGATGGAAACATTTGAATTCAGGCCAAAACTCAAACTTTCAGCCACCTTGTTCCAGTGCCACCTTCCTTTTTTAGTTTCTTTCTCCTTGTCTATAAAACTAGCCAGATACTTGTTAGCTCAAATTTCTTTCCAGTTATTCTTTGGGAACTTTTCACATAAAGGGTAGAACTCTTCAATCCATGGCCATTTTATTTTCATATGTGCCATTCTACCAGAAACTGTTTTCAATGGGGTCACCAATGGCCTCCAAACTGCCCAGTCCAAATGGAGATGTTTCAGATCTTCTCTTACTGGACCTCTGTTTTTCATTATATTATCCCAGAAACTCTTGGTCTTTGGCTCTTAACACTCTACTCCCCTACCCTCTGGTTTTCCTCCTTCTTTCTGATCATTATTTCCATCTCTTTCATTATCTCCAGTAAATGTTCAAATGCCCCAGAATTCACTCTTTAGTCCATTGTTCAAATTGGTCAAAGTACCTCTCTCCGTGTGACTGAAGTCATTTTTCATAGTCAAATACCATTTCTTCCCAGCTTCAGACTTGTGTCTGTGGAACCACAGGAACCTCACGTTGCACTTGACAGGTTTCTCCTGTATGCCCCCTTTCAGTGCTTCCACTACCCACTAAGGCACCTGAGAGTCGTCCTTGATTACCTGTTCTCCTTCACATTCCAACCAATCACCATGATGTTCTGTCAATTTTATCTCCTAAATATTTCTTGACCACATTCTTTCTCCTCTGTTCTCATGGGTTCCCTCCTGGTTTGAGTCTTCCTCCTCTCTTGTCCCCTGACATGGCCTTCTAAGTGGATATCCTTGTCTCCAATACTGTTCCCCTAAAATATATCCTCCATACAGCCATAGCTAAAGTGAAAAATTCAACCATCTGTCCCCTTAGGCACTTCCAATAATGTAAAGACCTCTGAGGCCTTACTAGGCCCTTTATGGTCTGGCTCCTGCTTATACGTTTGGTTCCATCTCTTACAATTTCCTCTCCCCCAGATCTAACTGCCGACCTCATCTAATCTAAATACTATTCCAACCCATCCCATCTTGTCCTTGTTTCCTGTGTCTGGCTAATATCTATGTAGTGTGTACAGAGTGTAAGGCCTGGCTGAGATATCATCTCCTCTAGGACATCTTCTGTTACCTGAGTTCTCCATGATCCCAGAATATACTACACTTATTCCTGTCACTGATCCTCCCAACTCATGGATTGAACCCAGGTCTGTAGCTCAGATGGTAAAGCATCTGCCTACAATGTGGGAGACCTGGGTTCGATCCCTGGGTTGGGAAGATCCCCTGGAGAAGGAAATGGCAACCCACTCCAGTATTCTACAGTCCATGGGGTTGCAAAGAGTCGGACACGACTGAGCGACTTCACTTCACTTCACTTCACTTCATTCCTGTCACTGCAAATTTAACATTTTAATTATTTGTTTCTAAATCTGCCTCCTTCACTAAACAGTGAAGTCCTGGGACTACAGCATTGTGCCTGGTTGGCATAGATTCTTTTGCTAAATCAGTCTCCTTGACTTGGGAAATAAATAAATGATTGGGTTCAACATACCATTTATCACTTATGTGGCCTTTACCTAATTATTTAAGCTATTTGGGTCTGAGGGTCCTCATCAAAAATGGGTTCAGTAATTTTGGCCCATCTTCTGATTGGGAGAATAGAATAATGGATTTTAAATCATATATGCAAAATGTAAAGTATTCTACGAGGCATTTATAAGGCAAGTCCTTCTACTTAGACAACAGTCTGATAAACAAAGCTGTTTTGCTTCATATTTTTGTCTTTTACCTCAGTTCCTTTAGATAATGTTACTTAGGACCCATATAAATTCACCTCAAATAGTAAGCTCGCTTTGAAGGAAATTTTTTATGTTGCTGTTTGTTACTCATTATCTTTCAGAAATTGCTTAATAGCAAATTTATGAGGAAAATACAGCTCATTTCAAGGCAGTATATCTAAATACTTGTGTCATCAACAGTTTTGGATATGTTGCACATAATCCAGCTAACTGGCATATCTCACTGAAGGAAAGATTTCAGGGATATTTTACTTCTAATAAACAAGTACTACTGAATATTCTAAGGCAAATGGCCAATGAAAATTTGTGATGTAGGTAGCTTGCAATTTCCCTCCATTCATCCAGAACTTGTATTAATTTTATAGGCTTTATCCTATTACTAAGCTCTTCATTGTGTCACTTCAGTCAGAATAGAGGGGACTTGACTCACTTTATCAGATCTATAGCAAAGCTGACAATTCACTTGGCCCTCACCAAAACCACTGCCAATTGCCATCTTCCAAAGGAGTGTTGAACACAGGCGCACGGGAGTTAACCCACTGTAGCTGACATCTCTTTTATGAAACATTCTAGTGAGGCGAAGAGAGTTTCCCCAAGATTTGTTGTGCATTCTAAAATTTTAGCTCTGGCAAGAATTACTGAGGACACCACTAAGAGAATGACTGCCCTTTGAAAGATGTCATTATCATTATATAAGTCTTTTATACAAGATACACTGCTAATCATTACAATTTCATAATTCTTAGACATTTGATAATATGAAAATTATAGTAGCTGAGTAGGTGTATTGATATATATTAAAATGATTTTCCATGTACATATACAGAAGCACATTTATAGTTCTCTATCTTAAAATGAAATAATAGTTATGATATTGTATTACATTATGACATTGTATTACATACAAGTTATGTAATAAACATTATCTACTTGTCAATATTACATTTACTAAAAATATAACGATCTGGAAAAACTTGAATAATTAAGAATAACATCCCAAAGTTCAACTTCTTATTATAATTCCGAAGAAAGTCTATTGCCCCTGCTCCAAGAAAATAATTACTTATCATCACTTTTACTAACAGGTAATCTGCCAAAATTATTCACATGTGTACAACAAGGGGGGTCATTCCCCCTCCCAAAGTATTTGAATTACCATGGGATACACTTTCACTACACTTTCAGAGACTATTTCATTGCTACATGTTGAGACTATTAATCATATTTTCTTTCCCCTCAAGTGAGAGGGATGGAGATAGAGGGAGTAAGGAAAGAGCTGATGGGAGGGAAGTCCCACACACAGTATAAATTGTTTCAGAAAATATTTTCTGTAGGAGCTAATTCATCTATAATAGTCCTCTTGGATGATAACTATTAAATTGTACTTAGGCAGGGCTCAAGATGGACTAAATCAGTGAGATTTCATTGTCCCTTTGAAGGAAAGCCAGTAAATTATATCCTTGAAAAACAAAACTGGAAAAAAAGTTGTGCTTACTTTCTGTTCCTTTTCCGGGCTCGGCTGTAGGCTTCTAAACCTTCCGTTAGTGTCTTCAACTTCTCGGGCTCCACCTGAGTGAAGGCATGAAGACCAGACCACATTACCCAGACCTGCAATTGTTAACACTGTTTTTACTTTCCTGCCAGACAAGCAGGTGCTTGTGTGGCACTGGGGGAAGGGAGGCTTAACTCTCACTGTCCCATCAAGTGTCTTGTCCTCGCTGGGGCAGAGGTTGATTCCGCGGCTCCAGGCTGCAACATCAACGGAAATGAAAGACTGGGTGGCTTTCAGAATGTCAACATTTTCAAAGTAATGTTTGAAGAACAAAACTTGGAACTTAAATAACCTTTAATTCACAAAATCATGTTAAGTCAGAGATCCTGGTCTGCTTTTTGCACTGCCTGATGCTCAGCAACTGCGAATCTGTATTCCATTAGATGAAAACCAGCGGTGGTGAGTGAGGGTGGTGGGCTTTGGAGCCAGCACATAGAAGTTTGCATCTGACCTCACTTTCTAGCATGAATAACACCCTTAAATTCCCCGAGCCTCCTAAAATTTGGATAATTTAGAGAAATATTTAGTTTGTTAAACCTTCGCTGTTAGCCAAAGCTTTGGGTTTCAAAAATAAAGACACTTCAAGAAAATTTCCCCGAGGACATGAATACCTACCTTCCTACTAGAATTGCTGTGAGAATTAAAATGCAACAAACATGGTGAACACAGCCAAGCACAGAACAGCTGGTATTACATAGTTGTGTGTTAGGCTCTGCAGAGGCCCGAAAAAAAACCGAGTAGGGTAGTAGGCTGCCTGTAGTCCCTAGGGATCTGTAAAGAGGGTGTGGCTACACCTGATGGGCGTGTCCTCTCCGTGGTCCTGCTTTAAGACTGCCAGCCTAGGCTATATGACACTTGCTGCCTCATCACTGTGAGCCACCAACTGGTGGCTGGGGGTTTGGTGGGGGAGGGAGGTGCAATCTTTGCCACCTGCCCCTAATACTCTCTATCATAGTTCTTGAAGTAACTTCTCCTAAGGAAAACAATTAACAAACAGGAAATTTAATATGCAAATAAAAACACACTTAGAAAAGCACTGTAACTTTTACTGATCTTAAACACAATCTCAGTAGAAACAGTATTGCTTGCTGTGTAAATGTAGCTTCAAATTAAGTCCCCTCCAACCCCTTAACCCAGTTTTCCCCCACCCTGCACTCCTTTAATAAAAAAATTTAGAGGTTGCCAAGACACTTAATGGGTAAGAAAATACACTCTAATAAACAAGGAAATGATTAGCTTTTGTCTTTGAATCTTCCTGACTCATGAATACTGTTCATGAATAACTTTCTTTGACCTCTTCAAATCTAGTACACAGTGATGATTATTAACAAGGGGTCTCCACTGTCAAGTCTGAAAACAAGCATTTCTAATTATTCAATGAGAATAACAGTCAAATAATGGAAATAGTTTCCTTTTCATGACTTTTGTATTTTGTCCCAAAGGATCCAAATACCTTACATACACAAATTCACTGCGGATACTCAATCTATTGTGTGCCAGAACAAGAGATAACTTTGTTCCAATAACATTTCTACAGGAGTAGTCAAGTGTCTTATTGGAATGACTGGAAAAGCTTAAGTAAGATGAATATATCCATGTGTTTTGATTTTTAAAGGTGGCTGGATACCTTTTCACATTTCATGTTAGAAATGGGATTCCATCCTGTACTCACTCACACAAATTATGAAAGATAGCTCACAATTAATTTATAGCTAATTCCCCTTATATTTAATTTAGTTTCTTGGCAGCAAGAAGAAAGCTGGTATAGTGAGAGATCTCAGAAGGGATTGATACAGGCAACAGAAAGCAGATTCACAGTGAAATAATGCAACATGCCACAATGAAAACTTATCCCATTGGTCTCGATTTTTAAAAACTAAGTTAGGTCAAATGATTTTTAAAAAATTGTCTATTTTTATTTTTAATTAAGTAAGAAATAAGGGGCAGTAAAAGCATTTCTTGCACATTTATTATGTAGAAGGCACTGTTTTATTATTTAATGTGGTAATACTGCACACTAGCATTGTTATTTTACAGATGGGACTAAGTGAGTTTAAGTTACATGGCCAGCATCAAAACTCAGGATGACTCCAAAGCAACCTTTCTCTACCACACCAACTCTAATATATGCTGAAATATACATATATTATATAGAGAGATGTATATGTGTGTATATGCATATATACATACACATGTAAGTATATATGTCTATATATACATACTCAAAAAATTAGGTCAAATTGTAAGTCCAATTTTTATTTACAGAAATTTAGGTGATGCTTGCTCAAATTTATTTTCAAAAAAATTTTTTTTACACTTGAATAATTTTCTAGTGATTTTTAAAACTAATTCTCCACAATGATTTCTTCATTTAAATATGCCTCTAAGGTTCTAAGGTACTCATAATAAAATATATTATTTATAAAGGATTCAATGACCTTGAAAGAGAAAGCAATGAGAGTGATTTCTGAAACTATAAGATATACATGACTTTGTATTTCTAATATGACAAGATCATATATATCCAGAGGTAAATGTTCAGTTTATTTGGTTTCAGAATTTTAGTACTCTTCTGTATTGTGAAATATAATACATGAAGAGCGTGTGTTTTTTTGGGGAAAATATTCATCCACTTACACAATACTCAAGAAAATCTTTAAAGATAACCCCCTACAAAGGTTATCAGGGAACCACAAAATAAATTCCATTTCTAGTCAAATAGAAACCACATTTAATGATTTAATGAACACTCATAAATTAACTAGCTAACTTGTAAATAAAGAAAGTACTGGGAATCAAATACATAAATATAACATTAAAAAGATGATTAAACATATACATATTTTAAAATAAAACTTACACTGAAGGAGCAAGTAATTTAAGATACTTACTATTTTAATCTGGAATATAATAATCTTATATTCCTATATATTCACATGCCAGAAGTTTCATAAATTATTTGATTTCTATCTTGGTGAGAAATAGGGGGAGGACTTTATAATATATCTTTACTCATAATCACCCCACATATTCTCATTCTAACCATGATGATGCTAATAGTAGTGGCTGTCATGCTATAACTGTGTACCTATGTGATTTAGGAATTAGAAAAAGATAATCAGACTTTATGTATTTATAATACACATATTATCTCATTATAAATATATACATATGCTGAATTTTTAACTTCTAAATCCCTTCTTTCATTCCTTCAGATTCTTTAGATATAATAATTCTTTGGCGTAACTAGACCTATAGCCTGTTCAGTAAGGTTAGAAACATACCCATAAAACCAGACATGATTATATGGTGGATGTTTAAGAGTTTCCTGAACAAGTCTGAAAACTATAGCTGCTTATTTTGTTCACAAGGCACATATTAAAGATTTGATAATTAAATTCAGTTTGATTTGGGGTCAGCACAGTAGCATGGAGTGTATCTCAGAAGTAAGTCTATGACATAAAAGAAGACATAAACATTTCAGAGAGTCAGAGTGACCCTCTGAAAGTGAGCTACAGTGTATATTAGAAGAATCTGGACTAAAGATCCTAGATCACTTTTGAGCCAGTTAACTAGAGAAGATGTCAAAACTCCCTTCAGGTGTTAATCCCTGATAACAGGATTAAATCTCTTGGTGATTCCTTTGCTGGTACTTAGTGCTGAGGCTAAGCTGTCACACAAAGGTCAAAAGACAGAGCACAGCAATATCACAGATTTCACAGCAGAGAGAAAGCAGCTGACCTCAGTTGCCCCTGTTCCTTCTTCACTTCCCCATCCCTTTTTTTACAGTGTCATCAGTTCCTATTGTTGGGGAATGGTATCATGCAAAGAGTACTAAGCTGAGAGTTAGGAGACCAGGGTTGAGCCTTGGTTTAACTGCTTGTGGTTTGTGTCTTTAGGAATGCCTCTCTTCTGAGGTCCAAATGGAAATAGCTGTGCACATCTTTATGGGTCACTGAGATTATCTACTTGGATTATCTAAGTATGAAGGTGCTTTATAAACACCAATGCAGTCTTTCCCAAAGTGCCACTGGTGGCATGTGAAATTGTTTTAGGTGGAACATAGACCATTAAACATTTTTAATAGTGATATATTCATATAAATTTATATTAGAAAAATACAAAGACATTATACCTATGTTTTCACATATATCTTAGAATAAGACTAGAAGTTATTTTTAAAGTGGTTTGAACAGTGCCTACTACATAACATGTCAAAAATATTTGTCGAATGAATAAAAAATGAGTAAATAAGAATTTAAGGACAAATTTTAACTAAGTATTTGTACAGGTAACGTGACTTGAGCTGAAATCTTGGAAAATCAATAAGCAATAAGCAAATATGAGGCATTTATTAGGTTTATTATCAAACATTTATTAAGTAGTAACTACTTTAATCTTTAAGCTGAAAAAGTCCTGCTAACTTAAGTTCAATATTTCAATATTTTTTCAAGTATCAGAATTAATGATAAATAATTTGGGGTAGAAAGTTGACTCACCTGTGACAGAAAGGATGAATTTAACAATAATACTTAAGGAAAAATTCATAAAGTGAACCACAGTTTTTTCAAATGGACTAAGCCAATCAACATCATCGCAGTTTTAGTCTGTGGCATTATCTGAGGGTTTTTTTTTTTCATCTTCACTTCATATAGAAGCATTTTTAAGTACTAGAGAACTGTACTACAGGACTAGAGTAAATCTATTCTAAATGTGACAACAAATTTTATATAGATCCATAATACATACAGAATTAAATGTTTTGAATAAACTTGTACTTTTAAGGATACACTGTTGAAGAGTTCATGTAACAGAAGCATGTATTTGCCTCATACTTGAGATTCCATTTGCTAGTAACCACATGACAACTGTATTGACAAGCTCAAGAACTCCAGACTCAGTTATCTAGGAAGGGAGACAGGCCTCCTCCTTTTCCTCTTTAATCTTCTTCAGGGGGAAAAAAGCTTCACAGTATTCCACAATTACTAAAGTTTACCTCAACTTTGTACTCAGTTTAGTCTTTTCCCCAATATTCATATTTTTGGTGTTACCTAGTTTTTCCTTTTTATTATCTTTCAAATTTTGATCAGGCACTGCCTTTGTCTGGATTTTATCTTGCTTATCACTTTCCAAAAATTATTCTTTTTCAAAAATATTCTGTTGCTGCAAAGCACTGATTGCCCCAGCCACCCCACCAGTCAAAATGCAGTTCAAATATTATGGATATTGATTGGGTATAGAGAAAATAATTCATTTCCAGAAATGGTTAAGAAAATATATATGGCAAAGAAAATATACAAAGAATACTTTCAACAGAGAGTGACAGTACCAAAGAATACAAATAGCTAACACTGATAAGCCCAGAAAGAATATTCTTCAAAGTAAAAGTGTTTAAACATCACTGAAGGGCATACCTTCCAAATTTAGTTCGCAGGCTCAACTTCTTAGGTTATACATCTGCAGAATACCACTGTAAGCTGTCTCTGGTTTTGCTCCATACCATCAAAACATGAGTGCATGTGATACTGAATGACAAACAGAAAGTGACTGTCCCAAAATAAATCTGGCATGAGTTTTAATAATGATGAGTTCTGTCTGTTTTGAACAACACTCAGAAAGCTACTTTTATCTTCTCCTGCCAAATATAACCATGTGGAAAAAAGTCAAAGAGTGAATCTAGAGAAGGAGCACCCTACCCATTGCTTTTAAAAACTTCTTCATTTAACCAGATGATTTTTCTGGATAGAATTTTTCTAGATAATTAGGAATGTCTCTACCTGTCCAACAACAACAACAAACATTTCATTGAAAAGAAACATTTTGGTGCCAATACAGAAATAAATTCTTTCCTAAATTTGCCTCCAGTCAGAATACACACTGAATATAAGAACAGTGAAATACAAAGACCGATGGGACAATGCTCAAAAAGTAAAAATTATCCACTCAGAAAAAAAAAGAATTGCATTTTTTTGATAATTATTTGAGTCAACACTTTTAGGCTAGATCAAAGATGGTAGATGATAATTACAAAATATGTTTTAGGAAAAAAAGAACATTTTTTCTGCTTTAAAATAATTATTGAAATAACACATAAAGATAAGCATCTCCCTCAACAGTGGCACAGGGTTAAAATGTCTGTACATTATAGTGTATAGGTGTAATGCCAGCAGAAGCCATTTTCCTCTCCAAGAGTTCCTTAATACTGTGCCAAGATCTGGCAGTACATTTCTCCAGCTCTGACTAAGCACTGAGGTCTTATTCTTGGCTGCTAAATCTGAAACTATAAAGGGTTCATGGTTCAGAGAGAAACCTGCACCACTTCTTTAGAAAAAGTATACATATCTTCTAGAATGTTCTTATTACAAATTGATAGGCAAGGGAAAAATGTATTAGTAAGGAGATACCACTTCCTGAATGGTATTATATAAGGCACATTTTATCCTTCCAGCGCTGTAACATAGTTTCAGTATTGGGATAATATTAAATAGGGGTGATTCAGCTCGACTTTTCACAGACTGTTAAAAATCTCTACTAATTAATACTGTTGAGTGTTTTGGTGGGTAGAGGAAGAATGTCTGAGTTTATAGTTTTTAGAAACAGTGAGGAGAAGGGGACTTTCAAGTTTATTCACCAAACTAAGTCCTTTAAAATCTTTCCAATTAGAACTTTTGCCTAAAATGAACAGTTAACATTAATTTATAATCAAATATGCCAATTTGTATGCAATGTCCTGAGATTCATAAAAAATAGTTATAAACTATTTCATTCATTAAATGTTATTACTATCCTTTAATCCCCAACTTGGTTAATAAGTCCTTTATTTATGGATAATTCATGGATAGGTATACAATATTGAAGGGCAAATGACCACAATTTTGTAATGGTAGAATCCAAATTCATAAGGTTGTTTAATACAGAGAACAGAGAGGAGGAGGTTAACTTTTACTGAGCCTCTTTTGTGTATCATCTATTTATGGTGGTGGATGGTTCAGTCGCGAAGTTGTGTCCGACTCTGCGACAGCATGTACTGTAGCCTGCCAGGCTCCTCTGTCCATGGGATTTTCCCAGGCAAGAATACTGGAGTGGGTTGCCATTTTCCTCTCCAGGGGATCTTCCTGACCCAGGAATCGAACCCAGGTCTCCTGCATTGCAGACAGATTCTTTACTGACTGAGCTACCAGGGAAGCCCCATCTATTTATAGTATTGCATTTAACATCATTCTGAGTAGGAATTAATATTCCCACTTGAGGAGCTCTGGAAATTAATACACCCACTCAGGACTATTTAGGTAACTGGTAGAGCTGTTTTTAAGTTCACATCAGAATGCCTGAAGCCCTTTCTCTCTAGTCTCCTCTGCTGTGTTCACACAGTATTTGACAGTTAGAAATCCTACCTCCTAGAAAGTAATCTTGGAAACTGCAGGATATATCTAATGCACTATTAGCAATTCTACTACATTTTAACACCCCACTGAAGATTTAAAAGTGTCTTTTTAAATCATAAGCTGACCAAGTCATTTGCACTCATGACAAACAGGTAGCTAAAGTATCAGGTTATGGACAACTTGGAGATCTCAGTCCCTGCTCCATTCACAGCCCTGACCTATCAGTCCAGAGACATGAGAGGTGTCCAGCTTATTCTGAATTAGATACCTGTAATCATGGTAATTATATTTTTTTCTAGTTTTTGTTGTTCAGTTGCTCAGTCGTGACTCTTTGTGACCTGTGTTGGACTGCAGCATGCTAGGCTTTCCTGTCCTTCATTATGTCCTGGAGTTTGCTGAACCTCATGTCCATTGAGTTGGTGATGCCATCCAACCATCTCATCTACTGTCGCCCCCTTCTCCTCCTGCCCTCAATCTTTCCCAGATTTTTTCTTCTCTGCCTCCAAAAAGAATTTGAAGTGACTTGTTGAGAACAAAGATACTAACAAAAAGTAAATGATAGGTTTGTGAGATATAGGGAGTGGGAGGAGATAATAAACCTGTTCTAAAATTTGAATTAACATAGATGGTATCTGGTAAGGTCTGACAGTATCTTGGATTAATTTACTCAGGTGAACATAGAAATACTAGTATGAAAAATGGAGAGGCTAAAAAGGTTTTAAATGATTATGTGTAAGAAAATTTTTCTGCAAACCGTTTCTTCTGAGATACTACAGAGAGAATTAATGGGGAAAATGGTCCACATTCCACATCAGCAAGATGGAATTAATAAGATTTTACTATAATAAACAAATTGTTCATGAAGTCAGTCTCTGTCTTTCTCTCTTGACTTTATTAAAATGTCAGGCACTGCCACAGTATATGGAAGAAAACCTAATGTACTGCTTTACCTTTTTAAAAGCAGAAGTCTGGTTATAAATGCACAAGGCTTTATGTATCCAACATTGTGAGAACTAAGAGGTTCAAAGTATATGAAATTTTCATCATAATTGGTTCACAGTTTTAAACCAATTTTAATGTAAAATACGTTTTACAGGAAATCTTTTCAGACAGATCATGCTTTGTCTTACACAGGTATTAACCACAGTTTAATCTTTTCTAGATGAACCAGGATTACCAAGACATCAGGCAAAGAATATTTAGCTGAAGTCAGAGAGACCTGTTTTTGAAATTTCACCTTTTCTAGTGTTATAAATTGAGAACAGTGTTTGACTAGCTGGGCATCATTAATAAGGAAGACCTTCCTTTGTTTTGTGAACTATAGGAGAAAAAAAGGGGTTGTGAAGTAGCACTTTGCTTTCTTATGTGCAAAAGTGAGCTGTCTTGAAAAGACCAGAGATATTTTAAAATGTTAAGTGCCCTAGAGCTTTTAAGACTGATATACTTTGCTTTTTAATGACAGGTAAATATTTCATGTGTTATCATTAATATTTCATTATAAATTTTTAGTTTTTCACCTCTAAATGTATGCTTTCAATTACTTTCTCTGATTTACTAAAAGTATTTTTAGTGTATCTTTTTATCAAGATTTTGATATCAAAGTTGTAAGAATACAAAATTACAATGTCAGCCAATGAGTGAGGGGATATTTGAATTTACATAAACAATTTTATGCTTGCTGTTAGGAATTAATCTATTGTCAATAACAAGGAAAAAGGATCTGGATTTTGTGAAACACTTATTTTATAGTGATTGAAAACCAGCTGATTATTCAAATAAAGTAAAAAAAAATGTTTCTTGGACTCTTAGACAATGATTTTTTTTTTTTTTTCAGGTGCATCTCCCTAAACATCAGTGAGGAGTTCAATCCCAGGAGTTTGCTAACACAGACTAAGCAGAAGATTAGGATCATGGTTTAAAGTGAAATGTGTTAAAAGTGCATACCTTTATTCTCCTGAGGACATAAAAAGATATTTAGACAAGGCTTGTAGGACAGGAAGAATGTTTCCAGGGAAGGGAAGCCGTAATCTTTTTGTTAGTTAAGCTTTTTTTTTTTTTTTGATAAAGTGGCACATAAAAAAGACTTGGTTTTATTTGCACAGATTATAAAACAGTTCAATGTCTATATCTTGTATTTGTAGCAATTCCATTTATATAATAAAAGCCCAATTTTGCTGTTTCTAATTATTTCTTGAATAAACTGTCAAAAATATTTAGGTTTATCAACCCAAAGAATGTTTGTCTGGTCTTGGAGAGATTAGAGAGTAAAATGTTTTATGAATAGGAATGTGGAATTCATTTTCTTATCGAAGGTAGAAACATTATGCTGAAAGTGTATCCTGACAAGTATATATTAGGCATTATAAGCAATGGTTTTAAGCACCTCCCGGTCATTTGGAGAAAGACAATCCTTTTATTGTGCTGGCAAAATGCTTTTGGTTTCCTTTGCCATTAAACCTAAATGCCAGTGGAGGTTTGAACAGAGTTGAAATAGCTTTATGTAATATAATCTTTAAGAGAATAATATATACCTGTAAAAGGAATTTTTATTTCCTAAGGAGATGAAAAATTACATGTTTCTTCATCCTATGTAGGGAATGTGCATTATTTTCATCTCCTGCTCAGATATAAATTTTTCTATCTACTTTGAACATTCTGCATATTTCTTGTCTAGTGAGTCAATTCTACCAATTGTGGGGAGGGGGAAAGCTCAGAAGACCCTTACTAATTTCTTCTAAATTGAATGGTAGTTTCATGGAGAAGTTTTCATTTAATTTATGTGATCAGATTGTGTTAAGTAGAACCAGACTATGGGGTTAAACAGTTCCATATGTTTCAAAGACCCAGAACTTTTCCTGAAAGGAGACACCATTCTAAACTCAGATGTTACCCCCTGCTTCCAGAAATGGCTGCAACTCCACCCCAGTTTTAGCTTCTCCCCAATTTTGTGTATCACACATCAGCACATGGGAGAGTTCCAATCCCCTAGCGCTTTCTGTCGCCTGGGAGGACCCCTGCCACACTGCTGGGTTCCAACAACCGCCAGATTTTTCTCCCCCCATCATTGTTACTTGCCTTCATTCTCTGTATGAATGAAGAACTAGGCACATGCAAGGAAGAAAGGCCAAGTTAACCAAATTTTGGAAATCTGGTTCCTGGGTCAGAGCCATGCTGAACCCTAGTGGGATCTACAAATGCTTTACAACTCACCCCTTGATGATATGACATTTTGGTGACTACAACCATCCCCTCTTCACTTTATGCTCCAGAAGTCTGTGAGACCTCAATGAGTCATGAAGAATCCAAAGTGATGATAACAGAAAATAAGAACTGACATCTGAACAAAGGTTAGTATTTGACAATGGATAAAGATTGGTATACCTTCCCTTCCTCGGGACTTTGTTGACAAGAACTGTGAACGTCGTCTTCTCTGACTAATTTTCCAGGCCAGGAAGTCAGTCCTTTGATTTGGCCCCAGACCAAGTCGCCAACGTTGAACGTCCTTGGCCTATAAGGGATCAATTCATTTGAAGAGGGGGAGTCTGGGTTCCTTAGGTCATCTTCACTACTAATGCTTTTAGCGTCTGAAGGGCTAGGTACACACCCGTTAATGTTTTTGGCATTAAAGTCTCCATTGTAATGGATGTAGTCTTTAACCAGAGAACTCTCCAAACTATTGGAGGAGCTTGGAGATTGCTCCTCTAGGACAAAGTCTTGCTTTGTGGTGCTCAGCAGCTCTCCAAAGCCCCGACTCTGCCGAGATCTGTTCCCGTTAATGTGTGCGCATCTTTCCACAGTGTTCTCTAGTCTCTCCTTAAAACTCATCATAGTTCTTTTGTAGTTATTATACCTGAAATTCTCCTCCAAAATCTTATCCCCTTGACAGTTTCTTGGTGGTAACAGTATTGGGTGCTGTTCCCCAGGCAGAAATGGCATTGTAGAGACATTGTTGGGCCTTTCGTGACAAGGACTATTGTGGATGTGGCCTGGATGATCTAAAAATTCCTCACACTTCCACCTGTTTCGCTCCCCTCCAGGGCTTTGCTCCCCATCCCACTGTTTTTTAGATGTGTAGCAACCTGCTGACTTGAAATATTCAAAGCCATCTCCTTCACTGGAGTTCTTCCCGTGGTCCAGACTGCTGGGGAGCCGAGCCCCTCTCGCACTCCTCAGCCGCCCATCATGATCCACATTGCCCATGTTTCGTCCATGAATGACTGCACTGACAGCACTGGGGAGACTTAATGGGTCACCAATGGAAGCAGTGAAGGCACTCATGGCACTCAGAGCTGGAATGGGGCTGATCTGAGTTGTACTGTTGACAGCAGTGGTGATGACAACCTGCATTCCTTTGCTGGCTGCATCCACGACTGCTTTGTAAATAGCATCTACAGAAGCATCGCCTTGGCCCCCCACGATGAGGCCATCCTTCATCTGCTGACCTAGAGATGGGTCAATCCGTGACTGCAACTCACAAGAGGTGTCTTGGAAAGGTGGAAGTGTAGTGTTTGGATTTTCGGGAAGTGCTGTGAGCCCCGGCTGAGTGCTTATTCTTTTGTTTAGGAGAGCTGCATCTTCCTGCATTCTCACCTTAAAGAAATAGACAGGAAGTAGTGAGACAGAGAGAGAGAGAAAAAATTCAAGTCCTTAAAGAGAAAGACTGTAATTCTAAGATTTACCAGAAGACCAATGACTATAACAAGAAAGGCCATATAAAGAAAGAATAAGACTCAAAAATGAAATTAGAAGTCACTTTGTATAGAAAGACATGTCTTGATTATACTTGGGTACATTTCTTTGATTGGAATCATGTAACATATTTTTAAAAAATCCTATTACTAAACATTCTTTAGAAAAATTACAGTTGAGGTGGTTGGACACAAAAGGTTTCCAGGCGATGATTCCATGTTTTTAGTGTCACTACAGGTTTTCAACTTGGAATTCAAAGAGAGAAACAAGCCTGTCACCAGCATTGCTCACATTAAAAAGTGAAACAGGTTTAAAAACGATCTCTAACTCATTGATATTTCTACTGAATTAAGTGAAATATAAACAAAAAAAAAATACATATATATACACCCCTCTCTTAACAATGAAACTATTTCTGTTCTGTTGAGTTGTGCTCAGTCACGTCTGACTCTCTGTGACCCCACAGAGTGTATCCTGCCAGGCTCCTCTGTCTATGGGATTTTCCAGGCAAGAATACTAGACTTGGTTACCACTTCCTACTCCAGAGGATCTTTCTGACCCAGGGATTGAACCTGTGACCCTTGCATTTCCTGCATTGACAGGAGGATTCTTTACCACTAGTACCACCAGGGAAGTCCCCAAACTATTTCTGAGATGACACTGAATTTTTGAAGTCTTTAGATAGGGTAGTAACATCAGCTCTTCAACCTTACTGGGTCCCTGCCTGAGGGACATTCCCATGCTGTCAACGGTGACAACAGTGACCTCGGAGGTGATGTTTCATTGGGAAGAGGTGATGGGAGGAAATGGCCAGTGAAGAGTATCAATGCTCATCATGGGGATGATGAGTGCACGTTGAAAAAGTCCACAGGTTATTCTAGTTTCACCAACCCCAGCTAAGAATTGCTCTCCAGAACCTTGATACTTTGGATTTCCCATCCCCCCACCCCCTGCTTCACTGACCCACGATCACTCACTTCCTGTCTTTACATCTTTTCCTGCTAAACCAGAACCTGGGATCCATCAACAACATAACTACTTTCCTGCCATTCTCCCCTTATCTACACCTACCAGATAAAAATCTCAATCTTGGGTCAATTTAGCTCCCTGCCTTCTGTATCTATATGCACAGTGAGGATGCTGAGTATCTATCCATAGGAACTTATGGCTTCCAATCTCAGCTGGGGGTTTATATTCCCATCAATCCTATGATCCTCTGGTTAGGTATCACTCTCCGTCACAACTATTCAGATTTTATCCACTTCCTCAAGCCAGATGCTATGCTATTTCCTACATTACTCTTAGTATTTGACCCTACTTAACAGAGACATTACTTTGCCAACAAAGGTCCGTCTAGTCAAGGCTATGGTTTTTCCAGTGGTCATGTATGGATGTGAGAGTTGGACTGTGAAGAAAGCTGAGCACCGAAGAATTGATGCTTTTGAACTGTGGTGTTGGAGAAGACTCTTGACAGTCCCTTGGACTGCAAGGAGATCCAACCAGTCCATTCTAAAGGAGATCAGTCCTGGGTGTTCTTTGGAAGGAATGATGCTAAAGCTGAAACTCCAGTACTTTGGCCACCTCATGCGAAGAGTTGACTCATTGGAAAAGACTCTGATGCTGGGAGGGATTGGGGGCAGGAGGAAAAGGGGACGACAGAGGATGAGATGGCTGGATGGCATCACTGACTTGATGGACGTGAGTCTGAGTGAACTCTGGGAGTTGGTGATGGACAGGGAGGCCTGGCGTGCTGTGATTCATGGGGTCACAAAGAGTTGGACATGACTGAGCGACTGAACTGAACTGAACCGAGATAATCAAGTTTATAGGTTAGGAATGCTCATTATTCTTATACTCGGCTACTCCCTGCCTTCTGGCAGCACACAGTTCCCTGCAACAACGTGTCCCTGATCCTGTCCTGCTTCACAGTGTAAGAGGCGCTCCCTCTGCTCTCTCAGAGTAAGTCCTCTGTTCATACTCTGGATACCAAGCCTTTCCTCAGGGATCTTGCCTTATCTATTACCCCTTCTCTTCTTTATGTTCAATCTCTTCTACTTTTTTTTTGGTCTCTTTTCTTTAGCATTCAACTATATGCATGGCTTCCATATTTTATCAATAAAAGTTTGCATTCAACCTATGCCTGCCTTGGGGCACTATTTTATTTCTGTTATGTTCTTTGTAGTTAGGTTTTAAAAAGGTTTTAAAAGAGTAATCCAAACTCTAATTTATTTTTCATTCTTCCATCCATTGCAATCTGGCTCCTGCTCCCACAACTCTGCGAAAACTGCATTCTACCAAGCTACTGATGTTCTAACTGCTAAATTTAATGGATTCCCTTCAGGCTTTACCTACTTATTTACTCAGTGGCATGGTTGAGAGCTTATTCTTCCCTTCTAAATTATTTTATTATATGAGTATTTTTTCATTCATTGTCCAAAAGAGAAAAGCTTCCTTCATCACTTTCCCACCCAAATCTATATTTTTGTATCCCACTCTGATTCCATTTCTTTCTCAAAAGTGATCAGTGTTTGAATACATCCTCATAGACTTGTTATTAATACCTTAAGTGTGCAGATGTATATCTAGTTTCCCTTCTTTCTTTCACACCTTCCTTTCCCCTTGCCTCATTTCTTTTTTTCTTATAAGTGGTATTATATTTTAGTACTGTTCTATAATACAACAGTGTTGGAGTTCTGTAATCTTGTGGATCTTTCTATATCAGATTATATAAACCTACCTAATCTTCGAAACTACTAGATAGATGAAGATAGCAAAACATACTCAATATTTAACTATTTTCCTACTGATGGCTGCTTAAGAGGGTAACATGATCAGTTTAAGAGGATAACATGATCAGTTTCTAATTTTTGACACCACAAATCAAATTGCAACAAAACATTCTAGATTGTGCCTTGATTTCTCCAAAACATAAAAGTTGAACTTGTGGGTCAAAGGACAGACACATATATATGTGTATGTGTGTGTGTGTATAAAATTGATAAACTATCAATCACCCTCTAAAAGGACTATGTCAGTATATAATCAGACCAACAATAATATCTGAAAGAATCCAGTTCCCCACTCCTCTGTTAGCAAAGGATATCATCTATCTGATAGACATAGTAATGTTGTAATTTGTATAATTCTGATTATTCATGTTTATTAGTAATTATTATTTAATTTTCTGAAATATCTGTTCATTTCTATTGCTCATTTTTCTAATTGATTCTTTTTTCTTCCTAATTTGTAGGAGCTTTTAAAATATTATGAACGGCGATTACTCACTATTATTATGCATGTATTAGGTTGGCCAAAAGTTTGTTTCGATGTGGCTGATGAACAAACTTTCTGGCCAACTCAGTAACTTCTGCCAGGTTGCCACCTGTCTTCAACTTTGTTTAGAATATCTTTAATCGTACAGATTTAAAGTTTTAAGTATTCAACTCTGTTACCTCTTTTCTTTTTGACTCCTTGGTTTTGTGCCTTGCTGAAAGAGTCTTTTCTACCCTAAGATTATTTTAAAATCTTCGGTATTTTCTTCATGTATTTATTTAATGTTCCTTTTCCCATCCAGCTCCTTAATCTATCAAGAATTTATTTGTTTTTAAAACTAAAAGAAGACCAAGTGGTTGAAGCCAGGAAGAGAGTGGTGTGAGCTGGTGCTGGAGAGTGAGGCAGGGTAAACACGTTAGTTCAGTTCAGTCGCTTAGATAATCATGGGAGCAATGTTGTTGTTTAGCTGCTAAGTTGTATCCAACTCTTTTTGCGACCCTATGGGCTATAGCCCACCAGGCTCCTCTGTCCATGGGATTTCCTGCAAGAATATAGGAGTTGGTTGCCATTTCCTTTTCCAGGATATCTTGTTGAACCAGGGATGGAACCTCAGTCTCCTGAATTGGTAGGTGGATTCTTTACCACTGAGTCACCAGGGAAGCCCTGGGAGCAATGGGAAACCACAAAAGAGTTTAAGAGGGTAACATGATCAGTTTTTAATAACAACTTCTAAAGGACTACTGAGATGCTTCAGACAAAATAAAATGCTTCAAATAAAAACACTGAAACGTTAACAACATTCATTACTGACGAATAATAGAAAGTAGAGGTGAAAAGGTACATAATCACCTTCTTTTGTCTGTTTCTTCCAATTTAGCAAAACAAGTAGTAAGCATTGTTTTCTACTAAAGTAACCCAGGAAAGGAGAGTACCTGGAAGTTCTGAAAGAGACAAGCCATGGGGTTATTGTTAGCTGGGCAAGGAATTGTGGACTGTCCTTGAAATGCCTGGAGATTCTGGTACCCCTGAAGAAGTTGCTGCTGCTGCTGATTTGGAGGAAACATCTGATTGTTGTTTAACAGCGACTGTAGATGAGTCAGTTGATGGTTATTCAAAGTACTGTTTATTGAGGGCATGTCACCTATAGTATGAAAAATATAAAATATAAGTTAATGTGATTCTTTGGAGGTCTTATGCCTATCTTTCTTGAGGATTTCTAAAAAAACTAAAAACTAGACTTACATGGTAACTCTTTTCTCTTCAAAGTCTTACTAAGTGGTAAGAAAGACTAATTTTATTATTTATCTTTCATAATTAGTGTCTTGATTTCATATCATGGAAAGACTAGTTAGTCTTTGGTCTATCCATTAGCCAATCCTTATATATTGATCTTCAGTGTCATAGAATTCCTTGAAGCCATTTTTGTTAAAGCAACCACAATTAAAGGTTAAAATTAGCCCTAAATGCTTTAGCAATCATAAGATAGTTAAAATACGTGGGCCTGACCAGGCCTGGTTACAAAACTTAGTTCTCAAGCCATAATAATAACTATCACCAAATCAAATTAAATTTGGTTTAGAAATATGTATTAATATGTATTTTGTCTTTGTTTTAATAAATATTTTGGTTTTACATAAAATATGTATTTGGTATTTTGGTTACCTAAAATTAAAATTGTAAAAAAAACCTATTAATATAGAAAAATTCACTGTCATAGTCATAAGAAATAAATGTTATATAATCAGATAGGATAGTTAATACCAAAGTTACATTTGAACTTCAAAATTAACTTGTTTTGAAATTACATTGACTTTATTTTGAGGATAATGTCATAGAAATTGTCCTATGACTTGAAATCTGTAGTGCTTTTTAGGTTCTTTACTACACTAATTTGACTGCCAAATAGGACTAATTAAACTATTTTATAAAAGTGCTTATGAAAACTAGAAACATATTATTATTTTAGCTATTGAAGATGCCCTTGACAATATCATGTACATTTGCCTATGTTTCCAGACTTTATGGGCACCATCTCTATACTACAATTACCTGCATCTAACAGCTGAATATACTTGACGTGATTTTATTAATTTTTTGAGATAAGATAATCTACATAAAGGATTTTGTTTTTAAGCCACAAAGTTCTAAAGAATAATACTGTTTGAGAAAACCGAGCAGTATCTATTTGTTTCCTTGAACTTGGGCAAGCATTAACTTTGAATGTTTTTATGTCTTGTTTCTTATTTTGCTGGATAAGCATTTAGTTTCATTAATTTAGGGATCACCTGGAAAAGCACTTCCTCAAACTGTTTTCATCCACAGTGCAGCTGCTCATACTAACCCTGTGATGCCACATCAACTAAAATTCAAATAAATGTTATTTTTAAGGTGTACCTGTGCTTTAATTATTTGAAAAATAAGACACTACTTGGCTTAAGAGAATGATGAGTAGGTTAGGTTTAGGTGGCATCAGAATTAGAAGAGAAGGCAGATTAAAATGACATTTAGTATTTCTAGAATAGGGGAAAAGGAAAAAGTCATTTTCATGTTTGTATAACTATGGTTGTGTGTGGGTGTTATTATATTTAGTTCTTCCTTAAGCAAGCTGTGACATAACAAAAACATTTTTAAAAATAGTGTGACAAAATGGAGGTCTTTTTTAAAGGAGAAAATAGAATTAGAAAAACGTTTCTTTTGTAAAAATTTGTGAAAAAATTTAACTTACCAAGCAGACCTGTCCCCAGTAGAGGGTTAAGTAGCTGTGGCACCACAGAGTTACTGTTGAGTTTAGCTGGACCAGGTGTATTCCCAGCATTATTAGATATATTCAGCAATGTTTCTGCCATTGACACCACTGCTGTCCCACCAAGTGTTGAGACAGTCAGTGCTGCCACTGCTGATGATGTAGTGGTTGTGGTAGTGGTTGCCTGGGAAGAAGTTGCTATGGAAACCTCTGGATGATTAGCGGTGTTGGCCGATGCCGAGTTCAGGACACCTCCCAACAGCTGGGGATTCAAGGCCATTAATCCTGAGGCCCCAGTGACAGCTGGGAGGAAGAGGGGGTTAAAAGTAGTGTCACTGCCTGCAAAGCTTGGTAAAGGGTTCCCCAGGGGATTGGTTAAAAGGGTCTCAGCTCGGCTGTTCTCTGACTGATTGCTTGGCAAATGGTCTGGTGGGGCTGTCATCTGTGTTAATGAGGGTAAGGGGGTATTTTGCTGTTGCAAAAGATCTGAGATGGCCAGATTGAAAGATGGCAGGGGAAGCATGGCAGCTGTGTGGGCTTGGTTTTGAAGCAGGGCTGCTAAGAGTTGAAAGTGAACAGGCTGCAATACCTGCCCATCCATGTCACCGGAGAGAAAAGCTAAAGCAGCGTTTACATTTGGGTTGAGAAAACCTAAAGGGTGGAGGTTGATCTCAGACTTGCCTTCTCCTGCTGAAGGCTGGAGGATATTTAATAGATTCTGGTTTAGGAGATGCTGTTGATTCACTGGCAAAGAGATAGGTAGAGAACTGAGGAGGCTGGGGTTCAAGGGGTGTGGAAGATGGTTGTTTGAAGTGCTGTTGGATGGAAAATGAAGTGCGTGCTCCTGGCCAACAAAAGGAAAATCACTCCCAATGGGCAGCTGACTCTGAAGTGGGTTTCCAGCTGCGGTGGTGACTATGACGCCGTCTTGAAGAACAGATGTTGTCTTTGTGATGGCAGGGTGGTTGATGCCAGCTATGGCTATGGAGGAGGATGGTCCTGAACCGCCTGAAAGAAAGGGGGAAAAACCCACTTATTAATTACAGAGGTTAAGGAAGACTTCTCTATAAAAATACATTGAGATACATTTTGATGAATATATTACATGCCATCTTTGTAGAGGCTAACCAGATTAATTGTAATTAGAGATGATCTGACACATTAATGAAACAAGTTCAACTTCATACTTCTTAATCTACTTTGAACATAAATATGCTGGAGAAGTTTAGCACTTTAAGAAATAGCTGTTCCAACTGTCAAATATCTTGTTTTTCATAGCCAGACAAAGTGAAAATGGGGGAAGTTGTGTTGTAGTCCATTCATTTGGTTAGAAAAAAGAAACAAGGCCTCATTTTTCAAAATATATTTTTACATAAAAAATTTTTTTTGGTCTTTATTACTAGTCTTTGGTCTTTATATTACTAGTATTTTCTTTTAAGGGAAAAAACAGATAGAATATGCATGAGATACAAAACAGAAAATAAAAAGTACCTATGTAGATATAACTATTAATATTTTAGTGTATAGTTTTCCAGGCTTTTCCACCTGTATGTACATATTACATATGCAGACACACACACACACACACACACACACACATATATGTTACGTATATTTTTAACAAAAACAGAATCATATTGTTTTGTAACTTTTCATTTATCAATACATTGTTACTATTCTTTCATGTTAACTATAGATCTATTTTACTAGTATCCATGTATGGATATACCATAATTTATTCAATCCCCAGTTTGGATATTTTGATAGTTTACAATCTTTTACTATTTTAAACAACACTATGATAAACATTCTTATTTACTCATCTTTGCTAATATGCTCAATTGTTTTGTAAGGAAAAATTCTTAAAAGTAGAGTTCCAGGGACAAAAGTTTTATATATTTTTTAAAGCTCTGGATACACGTTGTCAGACTGCCCTCCAGTGTAGCTGATCAATATGCATTCCATTTATATTTCTATAAACAATGTAGGTAGTACTCATTTTTCTCACCAACGCTGTGTTTTATCATTATTTTTAAATCTTTGTCATTCTAATAGCATAAAAATACTTTATACTCATGATTCCTTAAAAAGACCAGTCTTCATCCAAATAGTATTAATTGTGAAAATCTTATGTATGCTGAAGATGAAAATTCAAGGAATTTAATAATAAAATTAGAATTGTGTATCGTAATTGTTTTAGTTGTCACCAATCCAAGCTGCACAAAACAAACAAGACAACCAACCAACCAATGTCTGGGCCCTAATCAGGATCAGTCAAGAACTCATCTCTTGGGTACATCCTGGGCAGTAGTATTCTTTGAAATCACCCCTGGTGATCCAGATGTACAAGGAGGGTGTGGGGAGGGTGAGAATCACATTCTGTTGAAAAGGAACCTACAAGCATCTTTTGGAAAATGTCTTACCCTAAAGAAATGCATTGTTTTATAATAATACATACATTTAGCAAATATTAATTATTATAAGCACATACATTTATTAAAGTATTAAACATGTATATGTTATAATGAACAATACAGTGTTACTGAAAATCTAAAATAATTCAAACATGACCATTTTACTGCTGTGCTATGCCATCGCAACAAACTTTATATATGACTATGTTACCACTGAGGCCTTGTCCAAATACACAGAAATGTTTCCATAGTTGTAATAGAAGTACAAATACAATGATACATTTTTCTCATTTTTCTCCTGCCAGAATAACACAAGGGTTTTTCCTTTTTGAAATATAGACTCTATATGAATACTTTTAACTATGTAGCATGTGGACTGATCATATTTACTGAACTACCTGATAAAGTTTGGCATTCATATTTTGATTTTTTCATTATTATATATCACATGGGGATGGACATCTTCCTGTATATGAAAGTTTCCTACTTTTGAATTTTTCTAAGGAAATTCACTAGCATGATCACTGTGAGCATCAAAGACAGGTAAGTGAAAGGCTTGCAACATGTAAAAGTATACAAATAAAAGGAGCTATCATTGTCATCATTATTGACATTAGTAGCTAAAGTTAGTTGTGATGATGTGGTAACAATAGGAAGTATAAAATCAGCATATCCAACACATATATCTCTATAGGATGACTTTGCAAGTCTTCTAGCTGTTGTGGTCTACTTTATTTTTTTAAAACTCTCACTGTTGCATTTAAAGGAGATAAGATGCTGAGGTAGGCATACGGTATACAAATATTTAAACATTAATTCAGATCTGTGATAAAAAACAGTAACACCTTAAACATTTCAGTGCTCCTTAAATCTTGCTGCCATTTCCATAAATAGGTACTTTGGTTTATTTGCATTTGGAAACCACTTTTTTGAACAAGCTAATAAAAACACTATCTATGGCTTTTTCCCCTATCTGCTAAATAATCATGACATTTAAATATACAGATCACCATTCCTCTAATCACAGTCAAGAGTACATTTCTGAAATAGTCTAGTGTGTATACAAGGCTTTGTAGATGAAGGATTTCCTTAGAGGTTATTACTCTTTTTATCTTTATTTTGTGAAACAGAAACATCCATTTTGAGGATTTATGAAAGCAGTCATTTGGGGACATTATTCTAAAAGTTCTCCATCTAAATATTCTTGAGGAATTACAATAAAGAAAATACAGTTATTCTGGGTATATTTTTGCATTACCAAAAAGAAGGTGGTGAGTATCACAAGCTTCTTAAGAGTAATATGTGGATCAAGGCATGTTTTTTATTTTCCCTAGTTTTCAACACACCAATTCAACAATCAAGTATACTCTGCTGAACAAAAGGATAAAAATGATGATACAGAGAAACAACAACAATAACACAACACCCTATTCTTTCAGGAAAGCAGAATTTAGACAATGTGATAAACACACAGATCTACCTGTCTGTCTCAAATAAACATTTACTGAGAGCTTATGAACCAGGAAATTTTAAAGCTCTTTTCATAAAGTTAGTATAACTACAAGGCAATATGCTAGGAACTATAGCAGGTATATAACAAGGGGACAATTGTAAAACTGAAGGTGTTAGGAAAAACTAAGCAATGGTAACCTTTGATCTGGGATTTGAGAGTGGAAAAGAGAGAATGGGCTTCTAAGTGGAAGCAAAATAATTTTAAAAACAGACAAGGACGTAATAAAGTGTATGGAAGGTAATAAGAATCTTATGTAGCCTCAAAACTAAGAAATATGACTGAAAATATTGTACACTGCTTTTCTACCCACCCCAGCCCTCCCAACCCTGGTTAAACCTGCTGCCTTAGACAAGCAGTGAAGGTATTTAAAGTCATCTTTCTAAACCATTAAAGGCAAGGATTACTTATTTCCCTCTGTATTTCCAAGACCTAAGAGTCTCTAACACATGGTTGGCATTCAAAAAATGTTGGTTGAATCAATCTATTAAGATTGTAAAACATGCATTTAACTTCTAGAAATCAGATCACTTGCTCTCTGTGTGTGGCAAGTGTGTATATGGAGGAGAGAATACCACCCATTTGTAGAGAAAGAGACTCTTGTATTGTGACTCCTGTAATGTGAAAACTGACAAAGATAAAGGCTGCTGGAAGGGAGATGGTTGGAAGATGTCAAGTTACTTTAGAAGACTCCCAGGTATGCTGGAGAGTTAAAATAATCTTACAGAGGAAGAGGTCCATCCCAAAGTACTCTGAATTTTTATAGTCACTCATTGTTGCTTGGGGTCACTGAAAGAGGATCCTGTCAATTTTTATAGCTGGAAGGAAAACTGGAAATTGCTTATTTTTGAACCACTTAATCCTGAATAGGCATTCTCTGGTGAACTTACATCTCTGCATAAAAAACTATCATCTGTTCAAGCATGTGGGGAAAAATGTTTTCTCAAAGCTGATTTTTTTTTGGTGGGAGCAGCTGTTTTGTGCTTAATCTAATGAAGGAGAAAGTTTTTTTTTTTTTTTTTTTAGTTTTTTAAAAAGCAAACTATTCACTGAACATTTAGCAGTTAAATAACTAAAAGGCAGCTGGGAGCCTGGAACAAGTTAGCAAGCTGGAGAAGTCCTTTAATTGGAAAGAATTTTTATTTCACACCAGCCAGCGGCACCACAAACTGGCATAACTTCTTTTTCTCATTGTTTCTGTTACTTTTAAAGAAGTAAGAAATTAAGACTGGAAAGCTAACCAAACAAACATCCCTGGTGTGAGATCATATTCCTAGACACCCAATCAGAGATTGAGATAGTCCAGTACAATTAGGAAACAACAGTGGGAGTTCTTCCTGTGGGGCAGATTTTCAGATGTAAACTGTATTCTTCACTCACACACATAAGTTATAATGTATGTGTGTCTGCATATGAGTGTATATACAGAAATAGCATCAGTCATTTCTTTTTAGGATTTTTAAAGGATATTTTTCCTATTACTAAATTTCATTCTTGAGATGTTTCATCTCATTTTTTAAAAATTGCTTTTCAAAAGAAAAGTAGTGTCTACCTCTTTAGATTTTTTTTTCTTCTTTGTCACTAATACTCTGAGAAAAGTCATTGTTCATATTAGGCTAAACTTTCATAGTCAGCCCTAAGTATTAATACTGTTGCACATTTCTTTGTATGTGCACAGAGAGGGCATAAGGCTCATTCCAACTGACCAACAGGTGTTTTAAAAATATCATTATAATGGGAATTTGCTGTATGACTCAGGGAACTCCAACTGGGGCTCTGTCACAACCTAGAGGGGTGGGAAGGGGTGGGAGGTAGGAGGGAGGTTCAAGAGGGATGGGACCAATGTACCTATGGCTGATTCATGTTGATGTATGGCAGAAACCAACACAATATTGTAAAGCAATTATGTTTCAATTAAAAATAATTAAAAAATGCCATAACACCCGTTCGGCCTACAGTCCCAATTTTGATAAATATAACTTCATGCTATAAAACTTTTCTAAATTGGTAAGCCCAAATATTGATTTTTAGCCACAAAATTCAAGAACCTAAGAAATAAATCATATAGAAGGTACTCCTTCACTATCTGACCTTTATCATTTGCTTTGGCAAGTATATTTCAATTGCAAACAGGATCAATGATAATCCTTAATAAAAATGAATGCTTCTTGAGACAGGAGAAAATATCATGCCCTAGTGAGTCTAGTAAATATACTTTTTAATCCCATGAAAATAGAAAAAAATTCTATTTAAAGGGTTGATTTAAAAAATTGAAGATAACTTTTATGAGCAGTCTAGATCTTCCAACATTAGTTTCCCAAGCCTTAGTAATGACATGGTAACATGTATTTACAAAGATATACCAATCTCTGTCTTGTACCTTGGATGTTGATATAAATGCCCAGCATTCCTTTACCAGAAGTAGGCAGGAAGCCCTAGGAACTATGTCTATTTGTTCTTCACCAAAAACCAAAACAACTTAGGAGAAAGAGGCGAGAGGGATCGGTGGCAGTATCTGAGAAAATACTCTCTACTGTCAATAGGGCCAACCTCTCAGGGAAGAGGGAAGACCAGTGGAAGGAAGGAATGTAGCCTGTACCTTGGAGTATGAGGTCAGAGTGATGATGACTGGATCAAGGAGGCCATTCTTATGGGGTCAGACAAAATTGTGTGTTTTATTACTGATCATTTCTGCTTCCTTTATTAACACATAGGATTACTCTAAAAGCTGTTGAAATGAAAAAAAAAAAAAAAGCTTGAGATTTTTCAGTTTCTCAAGTAACAATGGTTTTTTGTTTTGCAAATGCTTTTAATCACATTTTTCTTAATAGTTATTTTAAGGAAACAAATGCTGAGAGAAGAGGTTAATTCTCTTGGTAGGATTTCTGTTCTCTCTGTATGCTAGAATCACTGTTAATATGCTCCAACTGTCAATATTCGAACTGAGAGTTTACCCCATTTTGTTTAATGAGCAGAGCAAGTAGTTTCTAGGTTATTAATAGTTAACTTTGTGTCCTTCCATTGTATACTATTTTATCTTCAGTGCTAAGCAGTGCTGAGTACATACCAGATGCTCAATAAATACTGACCTACCTACCTCATGAATATTTTAAGACAGTGTTTAGAGCTATTTAAAGGCTGTAAAATCAATTTCGTATACCCTCAATTAGTATATTCTGATAGATGAAATAGTAAAGAAAAAAAAAGTACAGTGCATAGCCACGATATTATTTTGTGGAAACTGATTCTGTTAACTTATACATGTGAATGCTGGGGCACGCTCTGTTAGTGGGTGATGAAATAATTTCAGTGGATCATGACTGTCATAAAAATACAATGAGACAGGATAAGATAGGATGAGATAGAATGGCAGAGTGCATCACATGGAGTGTTTTTTCAGGAAATTTTTGTTGTACATTAAAAACTTCTCTTTGGTGAAATGGAATCCAGGTTAATTTCCTGTTAGAAATTAGATACTAAAAAAAAAGTTTGAAAAACACTGCTTTAGGAGGCCTCTCAGTTGCTCAGCTCTGTGGGGGATGATCTATGGAGCTGTTTCAGGAGGCATACTTATCGGACTCTAGTGTGGCAGGTATCCCTGTGGAGTTATGCAGTCCAGGAGTCCTGCTCTAGGGCATCTGTGATAAACACTACTCTCTCCTATACCTGTACCCATGGGTCTTGGAGAGAGATTCTGAATTTAGCTCCTACCCCTGGAATATCTTGGCAACACCTGCAGACTTGTCTAGTTCCATTCTAAATCTATAAAACGGTGAGTTGTTACTTTGACTTTGCCAGAAGTATAATTCTTAGAAAATAACTTTTACTCTACTCTTTCCTTCGTTAGCATTAATGTTGCTTGATAGAAGTTCCTAGAAGGTAGAAGTTTATGGTTTATTTAGTACTACATGCACATGGAAATGAAATCTGTTTTGATGACACTGTAGGAATTATGTTTCAGCATTATTTTTAATGAGTCGGATCTTGGTAGAGTTAACTTTACTGCCTAGAATTTGGGTACTTTTAGAGGCTACTTCAATGTTTTTAGACCACTTGATTTTAGTAAATAAAGCTTAGGCATCTCCTTGAGATCTTAAGGATTTATAGTGGTTTCATAAGTGAGCTTAGTGTATTGCAATAGAATAAAATTCTCCCAATTTGCACACTGGGACAATTTATTTCTTGAAAGGTACAAAATAGATCATTGAATCAGCAAACATATCACACCACTATGAGTTCTGTTATCACTTTTGATTACATAGACTCGATGTCTAAATTCAAACATATTTTAATTCCTTTTTTTGTACACGAGGAAACATTAAACCTGGATTATGTAAACAAAGCAAGTGGTGTAACCCTGATATTAGGAAACCTTCTTAAACAGCAAGACATTGTCTGTTGTAAAAATATCTTACAGCAAAGAAGAAATGGCTCATTTTGCAAAAATTTATCTAAAAGAATAGACATAGATTTTTATCACATAATCAAGAATTTAATATAGTTTTGGTATTTGGTTAAAAAGAGCAAAGGGCAACTTTCAACCTAGAAGTTGAGGAATCTAGGCATTAAAAAACTTGGGTGGAAATACTTTCAATAGCAACTATTGTTAATTCAGTCACAGCCTTAAAGCAATCTTTGCCTTTTTTCACTCTATATAAGTCTACATTAGACAAGAGGCTTACTTCCCTTCAAACGTCCCATATCCTGAGAGAGCTAACATGTACAATAATCCATTCTGGAGTATTTTTATCCCATAACCTTTTTGCTATAACCTCAAATGAAGGGAATGACAGTTTCCCTTTCTTTACTGGGATGTTCTAAGAATAAATAAATACAGAGAACAAAAAGCCAAGCTTATATATGAAGTATCCTTTTGTGATCTCTAAGTTTCTTATACCTACCAGTTCAGAGGCTGCACTGAGTTTCAATCAAATGTATTTTGTGCTGAAAAAACACTTTCTTTTCCAGAGTTAAAAAATATATATATAAATATTCATGAGCATATATTTATTCAGAGGTTTATTTATATTCTTGTTAGTCGATGTATATCTTTAAGAGTTAAGGCAAAGAAATGATTGAATTATTTACTCTTGGTACAAACTCATACTCTGCCCCTTCACAGGTCTTTATTTTCATGTGTTTAGAAGAGTTGATTAAATGTTTATTACCAAAAAATGAGAATATAAAAGGCATTTTAAAGTGAAAGTTGTATTTAATGACTTTATCATTTGGAGGAAGGCAAGCTTCAGTTATTAAGTTGGTTAGCAGAACAGTCCAAATCTTTTTGCTTCTCTGAAAACTATGAAAACCCACAGGGCCATGAAAGGCTGGGTCCCCTGCAAAGGCCCCAGTTACTGGCATGTGTGGTTTTGTTCTGTGGTCAACAGGTGGGCAGCGTTCAGAGGCCTGAGGAGGCACGGTCCTGATGAAATCTGCCCATCAGGGCACTTGGGTTTTGAATTCTCCCCTAAACCAAACAACAGGACACATGCTGGAACCACTTACATGTTGAAATTCAACTAACTTCATAAGCTGAAAATTGCTTTAAATGTATATACGACTGATGGATTTCATAACATACCTGCATTCAGCAGTTTGAATTGGACTGATACTGAGGAACTGATTGGGTTTGGTTGCCAGATCCAAGATCCACCAGAACTTTGTTTTACAACTTGAGGAATGTTACCAAGTATCCTACTGGTCGTTTTCTAAATCTGTTACATGGAAATATTAAACTTCACTTGTAATTTCATAGCCAAAAGGTTAATAGAAACCTGTAAACTTTGCAATGCAAAGTGTTCAGAGAGCTTTAGTGGAAAGGCAATTTCAAAACGCCAAACAGAATTAATAAAACCTATCTTCTAAGTTTTAGAAGTGTTTTCTAAGCATTTCGTATCTTTTATCTGATTTTTTTTTTACCATCTTTGCCTTCAATTCTCATATATGAGTTATAATACATTGTAAATATGGACTGGTATTCACATATAGGCCTAGAATATGAATATTTGGGTTGTTTATAATAAAAACCTCTCTATAAAAGAAGTTCTTGAAAATAACCTATCAAGTTAAATGTTTTCAGAGTGATTTCTGGTCTTCAATGAAATCTTAATGTAACATTTTTGAGCTGCTGCTTAGGAGAGTGGAAAAAAGGCACTGGGGTGAGCAGGAGGTATTTGAGCTCTGTTCAGGCTCCACGACCACAAGGAATGCTTGGGCCATGTCACCTGCAGGTGTCTCTCACCCGCACTGTGCTATCAAAACTGGTGTGGCAGGGCTGGCATGGGCACAGCTGTCTCCTACAAAGGCCTACTGACACTTCACCCACTAGGAAACCCATTCTTATCTGAGTGAGGCAATACAAAATCATTTACATAAAGGTTACCAAATGTAGTTCACAAATGAGGGGCAGTTCTTTTGATATTGTGGACATTTTATCTGCATTGACACAAACATCCTAGTTATTGTATACTAGGATATCAGAGTCCAGAAAGAGAAGGCAAAATAAGTGACTTTGGTCTAAAAGTGCATCAAAAGTTTACAAACATGGTTTCTAACATGCGTTGATTGCTTCAATTCACTGTCTTTTGGATATCTTTAAAGATTCAAAAGGGAAAACAGTATTTTTGACAACTAGATGCTTCCAATGAAGAACTTATGCAGCTGGAAAGAAAATGGATTTTAGGATCAGATGAACCTGAATTCAAATCCTTATTCAATTATGTATGACTTTGGATACTCAAGTTCTCTGAGGCTCAATTTACCCATCTGTAAAATGAGAACAAGAACACCTTATACTTTGGAAGACTGTACAAATTAGAAATAATACAGGTAAGTCACCTAGTACATCAGAGGTACTCAAGGATAATTAAAAGCAACATTTTAAGAATAAAGTGTGATTTCTTCTAATGTCTTCCTAGTATGCTAGGAATACTTAGCAAAGCTTAAAGGGAGAGTTATGTCTGTCATCAGCTGTCTCACTGTAAATGCCCACCTCTGGTGTTTATTTGATGGATGCTAAGCAATTATCATGACAGTACATTCAGCTGACACAGATCACTGTGTATCTAAAAAAATGGTATTAGAGACCTCTTTAATAAATCAGCTCATCAAAAGAGCTACATTAGTAAATCTACCCATTTTTATTACCAGCTGCACATCAGATCTATGTACATTAATTAGTATTTAATTTTATTGTTTAATACTTTAAAAAATTCTAACTGACCTAGATTTTTATCAAGCATATCTTTTCTGTTATCTTACACATCCACATCATTATCAGACATTTATTCTCATCCCTTTTAGCTATTTATATGCTAACACTTTCCTTATATTAATAAAAGTTCAACATATGTGTTTCAACAATCCCAGCACTGGCAATCCAGATCTCATGTTTTACAGAGAGGCATGGAACAAGAAAATACATGTCTAAGACTATATAAAATAAGTCTAAACTTGACAATCAGAAGAAACAAGAACATAAATAAATGTCAGTCTTTTCCATTATAGATAAATTAAAATACATCATTAATAAAATACGTACACTTTGCAATATGAACTTAGACCTGAAACAAAGTAAGTTGAGGTAAGGGGTATCAAAATTTAAAAATATAATACAATGAGACAAACAATGTCTCATCCAAATGATTGAAGGTATGCTTAATAAATATAGTGTATTTTTAAATAGTTACTGACTTTATGTAACTTTAATCTGCTAAATGCATAAGATTAAATTTTCATTTATTTGAGATTATCTAAAAAGAAATACGAGTCACTGAGAAGCTGGAAGCCCCTTTGGAATAAGTATCCTGTTAAACACATAAACAATAACTTCATGAGATTTCTTAGACTATCAAGAAGGCACTAATCATTTCAATTATTTTTTTCACCTTATATTCTTTTTAACACAAGAGGTCAATGAACAGTTCTTAATTAAATACTGACATCAAACATAACACATAACAGAAGTTGTGGAGGATGGCAGGTATAAGTAGTGACACCAGGAAGGAAAACACTTGATTTTACTATCAACAACAAAGACATGTAGGTCATAATGCCTTTCTAGCATGGTGATATAACAGTCTATATATAACCACACAATAGCTTACTATTAAAAGCCTCAGCAGTTTTCTCACTTCCAGTAGCAATCTGGTTTTAAAAGCCCACTGTTTTCATATCTGAGTAATACTGTCTCTATATTCATTTTTTATTTCCACCTTGTCATTTCCCACCAATCTCTCAAATCATTATTGTTGGATTCTGGGTATTTCTAATATTCTTATGGTCAAATTTTCAGATGTCTCCATGAATTTATCTCTGTAGTGCTTTTTAAAATTTTTTTTATAGCAATTTCTGAGGACTCTACTGAACAAAATACAGTTCTTTCTAATGTATCTACTTTCAAATAAATCTGTCTCCATTAATAGCAGATAATGAGATACAATAATGTCAATGGTAAAAATAATGGTTTAGTTCTACAAGAAAACTGCAAAATAATTTCAAGATCAAAAATTCTGGAAATCAGGTTTTCAAGCCTTTTTTATTAGAAAACTTAAATTATTACCTTTTTTAAAAAGGAAGTAGCCAATATCCATTTTTGAATTTTTTCAAACAAATAGTAATAAGGGATAGCAAACTAGGATAAGAAAACACATTAGAAGACAGCTTTCTACTTCATACAACTTCTAGTTAGCTCTTCCTATTCATTCACCTATTTCTGGTCAGCAGCAAGAACAAAAAAATATCCATTTATTTTTGCCTCTTTTTTGGATTTTCCAAGGTGAGCTTCATTTACCTGAATACAAACACAAGCTAGGGGAAACAGCTTTTATATTGGCATTGACCAAGTACATGTCTCAATAACCAGGAAATCCTGCCTTCTATGGCTTCTTTCGTAGAGTCCAATGGTTATTGAACCAACTGAAAGTCGAATGAAATTCAAAACGACAGATTGACAACGAATAACGGAAACACGTGGAATCCTCTTGGTTATTTTTTTTCCTAAGAGACAAATCCCTAGCATTCTGTAAATAAAATTATAAATACTAAAGAAATGATGAGAATTTCACATCGGGGAAAGGATCATTTCTTATCATAATAAATATTTTGGTACAAATTTTAAAAAAACGTATAAAAGTTTAGTACCTCTGGGTACTTTTTTCTAATAAAACCATACCTGCTTCAGAACTTGTTTGATTATAGCTGCTAACAATGCTGTTTGGTATCACTGGAGTGGAGGACGTTGAAATTCTTGACTGAGGTGGATTGGGATGTAATGAATTTCCTAAAGCCATGCCCGACTGACTGAGCATCCCACAGTTCCCGCTAGCCTGAATCTGATTTATTAAACCTGTAAGATGGTGGTTTGGGACTGGACTGTTACTGTGAACAAAGTTAGTGTTTGCATTGTGGCAGTGCACGGCTTCCCCTCTTAAAGGTATGCTCTGTGTCAGTGAATTCTGAAGAACACTGGAGTTCATACTGGGATCTGTAAAATGCAGCTGGTTAGCAGAGCAAGGCAAAGCAGTATTTGAGCCCCCACAACCCGGGGTACTATTGCTACTCAAGTGAGAGCTTTGACAACTCATAGACTGTAGTAACTGAGACATTGAACTGATGGGAAACGACCCCTGACCCTGCTTCCTGAGCAAGTCGGGTCCGGGTTTAGGAACTGCAGAACTATCCATTTGAGACTGTCTGAGCAAACTCAACACTGTGGTAGGTGGCTGTTTTCTTTTCCGCAGTGAGTCTTTTTGCTGAGACATCAGCTTATCTCTTAGTGCTGCTCGACCACTTTGCCCTTCACCTGACGGGAGAAGCATGTTGGCAGTAGGAGGGAACATGGTGTTTAAAGTGCTATGTCCTTCAGTGTTGCCACTGCCAGCAACAGCTCCAGAATTGCTACTGCTGCTACTGTTGTTACCAGCAAGTTTGTTTTGATTTGCTAGCTGTGCTTTGGCTGCTGCTGAGAGTAAACTACTTGCTGGAAAGGAGGCAGCATTGTGCTGGTTCAAGATCTGATTTAAAGGCATTCCCAGCAAACCAGGCTGACTCTTTACAGAACCACTTCCGGCAGATGCAGTAGGAAAAGCTGCACTGCTTGGGGGATTTAGTACATTACTCATTCCAGCAATTAATGGGTTAGGGATATCCTTGTACTGATGATGTCCATCGGACTTGGTAGAAGGGCTTGATGGCATTGATGGCCTTGGGGACCCTATTGTTGACCTTGGTGACCTGGGTGGAACCTTAATACCACTGCAATTGGCCTGGGGTCCTAGAGGTGGCATCATGAAATTTCCGTGATCTGATGATGTGGAAGATGAGCGTGATCTTTGGGGCGATGCCTCAATCCTTCCAATTCCAGTCCCCATCATGTGCACTGGGGATGTCACTGGAGAAGGGGACAGGGAGGTTGAAGCTGAATGCTGAACTCTTTGTACATGACTCCCATGATTCATATGACCAGGTTTTACGGTTGGCAAAGGGAGATTACTTGGCAAAGGAACAACAGCAGGAGGCATGCTTACATTCATCACAGGTACCTGAGAGTGGACATTTGAATGGAAACTAGTTGGATTAATGATAACAGGGTTCTGATTCACCGGTTTACTAGGAATAGGGTCAAGAATGCCAAGTGGATCTTTCTCAGATGTTAATGGCTTTTTCTGAAGAGCACAAGAAGGTGGAGGAGGGGGAGGTGGGCCTTGGGGTGGTTTGTGGTGAAACATTGCTCGTGGTATTTCCATATTAGTTGAAAAATTACACATTGGTTTTTTCATTACTGGACTCTTTGTAGTCAAGGTTGGGGAAAGAGGTATATTAGTCCTTGCAGCCATTGCACAGGATGACTGTACAGGAGAACCATGTAGCATTACTGAAGGTGGAGAAAGAGGAGTCCTACTCAGGTGAATAGGACTAGAATTGGGAGCTCCATGGAAACCAGGATTATTTCTTGTGAAGACATCAGGGCTTCCAAGTGGGTCAGTCCTTGGCGAGATCGAGCCGTCTCCATATATCTGGGAACCTGACGATGCGGGGCTGGGCAGGCCTCCATGGCTGCCACGGAATGGAGACTTCTGTCCATGCTCATTGCTGCCCAATCTCTGCCGGGGGTAGACAGGGTGGAGTTCCTGTTGCTGGCTTCCAGGCAGTTCTTGTACATATAGTCTTCCCATGGTGTTTGATGATCCAATCATTAACTTGAAAGGATTCTTACATTCAGGCATTACAGAATTTGTAATTCCTTCATGTGACTTATTTCTTACAGATCTTGGAGTTGCTGCCCGTGAAGGTACTACTGGAGTTGCATCTGATGTGAAAGAGAGAGAGAAAAAAAAAGTCTGTTAGTAGTCTCAATCCTTTTGTGTGAAAGTGGAGGAAGGGAAGAAAGGAGAAAATGAGGAAGGAAGGGCATCTGGAAAAAGAAATTTGCAAATAGAAACTGTGACTCTGCAATAAAAAAACAAAAAAGGTTTGTATTCTACAATAAATTTGTCTGAAAAAAATGCACATTATTCTTCCTTAGTTGACCGAAGGTTCTCAATAACTGCTCATTATGCTTGTTTACCTCCTATCTGTTGAGAAAGGATGGGGCTCTGAATCTGTACATACAGACATTAGTCATTCTAATAATGTTTATCATATGTAAAATCAAGATTGACAGCCCAGATGGAAAGGATTTGAATTTTTTCAAGAATAGTTACACGAGAAAATTGTAATCTGTCTGGCATACTGTTTTCTTGGATGACTTAAATGAACTGCCATTTTCACCAGAAAATTTTTTACCTTAAAAATGTTTCTATAAACCTCCACAAGACAGCTATAAAAACTCTTTCTTATCCCAACATTTTCACTGTGACAGTAAAAGTCTTAATTTTTGTGAATTATGTAAACAGGATTCTGAATCTTTTATAAAGGGAGTGGTAACAAGAGTAAATACAGTGAAGTTAAACAATCATGCTAACTTCACATCAAGTTGGTAATATTGTAACACTTCAATTACTGTACCCTTAATCAGTCATTGTTGTAAAAACAGCCTTCATCAACCAACTTTGGTAAAAGATTGCAATTCTTTTATTAGGGTAGAATTCTTATGCAAAATTTAGTCAGAGTACAACCGTCTTCAGTACTGGGTTCCAACTGAATATTCTCTTTTTATTTTTTTTTTTTTTTATTTTTTATTTTTTTTTTATTTTTATTTTTTTTTAATTTATTTATTTATTTTTAATTTTTACTTTACAATTCTGTATTGGTTTTGGCATAGATTGACATGAATCCACCACAGGTGTATATTCTCTTTTTAGAGTGCATTGCTCCCTTGCTGGTTTTTTGGAATCCCTTCAGTTCTTTCGGAGATCAGACAGAATACAGGCAACAAAAGCAAGCTGGTTCATCATACAGAATTTTCATTCAATCATGTCAGAATTCTAGTTTTAAGTTTTTTTAGTCCCTAAAGATGTTTAACTATTTTATAAAGTTGTGACTTCTAAAACTGGGGTGGCAAATGAAATTAGCTTCATATGGCAATTCTCATCAACTGATGGTGGCTGCTTACAGAACTGTGCTGAAAAGGATGCTGAGCTCTAGCTGGGCTGCATGAGAAAATGCCAATGATTCTGTTAGGGGCACAGGACATGGGAGTGGTACTGTTCACATTATATACTGGCCATCCCAATTCTGAGACCTACAGCATATCAGCAAGTATACTCGGATTCATTTGCAATCAGAGGTATATTTACTTGAATGGATAATTACACATTTAAGATAAATATACTTCTACTTGCTGGGTACTATACAGGTTGAATCATAATGTAACAATTTCTGAAACAGTGGTTTTCAACCTGGATAAACAGAAGTCTTGATAGGTTACAATTAAGAAGTAAAAGAATGCAGTGAACATATATATTTTTCTTGGGAGGTGTGGGCTTTTTGTTTCTGGCTGGCATGGTAGAGATTCTTTGTTAGACTAATTTCTGGACAATACATGAAAATTAAAAGAAACAATCATATAAGAGAATTGCAGTAGATAATTTCAATTGAAATCATTTTTTTTGTTAAAGAAAGTTTAAAAGTTCGTAATCAAGAAAATAACACATGAAACTGTCTGGGGCACTCAGCATGGCATTCAGTGAGAACAGAGGTGTCTCTATTAATATCACTAACATCATTACAGGATTGACTGTGTCCTCTTCAGTAATAAAACCACCAAATTGGTCTTTTCTTGTTTATTTATATAGCCATCTATAGTTCAATGATAAGAAATATAGACATTGGCATTTTTATATTCAACAGAATTTAGAAAGGAGCTGATGTTTAGAAAGGATTTCTTCCCTACTGGGGAAAAATAGTTAACATTTAAAAAATAACTAATACTAAATAAGTAAAAGCCATGCTGCTGTTATGTGGCAGTAAGGAATTAAAAGTATTTCAAGAGTTGGGAAATGTAAATGCTGGGCACCCAATGTGTGCTTTTCTGTATATCAAATAGACTTTTTGAAAGAGATAAGTTACATGTTTTATGCACGTAAAACAAAGAGAGGTGAAAACTACTGAGCCTTCTTAATCCTTAATTATTTAAATCCTAACCTTTTAATATAGTTTAAAATTTAAAAATTGAAATAAATGCTATATCTGAAGCTGGTAAAAGAGTAGAAATTAATCCAATCAAGTATGTAGTTTTAAAAGGAGATGGAGATATACCTTATATGCCTATACTAATTTAATTAAATATTTATCTTTAGTTTCATTAATGAAACTATAATGTATAGAATATGACAAAGGACCTAGATCAAGATTCTGCTTCAGTCATTAAAAAGGCAACAAGGCAGACTCTGTAGGCAGGGCTGAAACTGCTATGATGTGAAGTGAGAACAGCAGTAAATATGAGTATGTGCAAACACATATGCAAGGTACAGTGTGAAAATGAAAACATACTTACATAAAGGTGGCAGGACAATGGTAAATTTTAAATAGCTTTTTACTATTAAATGTTTTTAAATTGTTGCAATACCTTTTAATTTAAAAAATGTAGCTTGTTAAAAGAAAGAGAAAAATTCACTATTTTTTTCTTACATACCTTAGTGGAGCAATTTTTCTGATCATTCCTGTTAAAGTTTAAAGGTTAGTTTAAAGGTAATAGGGTTACTGAAGAGGAGCTCTCTGCTAATAATTGCCAAATTTGTCTCTCCCTGCGCTCTTCACAGAGTTCTAGGAGTGACCTGTATGGTATCACAACTGCTTCTCTTTGTATCTAAAGCTATCAATAATTTGGCCCCAATTTACTTATGCAGGTTTAATTTTCCACTTGTGTCACATCAGTCTCCACCGCATTCCTTAAGTATTCCATAGTTGCTCTGGACAAGAATTTTATTTTCCTTATATGCCTAAATCCTATTATTTCCCAGGGCTGGTTCAAATCTGAGTTCTACAATAAAGCTTTCTGAGCACTGCAGGTCACACTCCTCATCCCTATTTTTTTAACTATGCAGAGCAATGTTACTTATCTTTCACAAAAAAATGCTTTGGTGTTCAGCCATATTTTATCCAGAATTATTATTCAAGTGTTAACTGTAATATTTTAGAGAGTTCCTATTCTAGCCCTTAAGAAGAAAAATTCCTCAGCCTCAAAGTATAATTCCACAAATTACATATGAATCATAAAGGGAAAATGTACCTCAGTAATGGACATAACTTTAACCAAGCAATCAAACTTGATGTCATCAATATGGGATAAACTGCCATTATGTGCTTCCTAATGAAGACATAATATCGCCTATGCAGTATTCCTACCAAATTGTGTTTAACTTCAATAAAAATATAAGGAAGCAATCAGGCAATTCCAAACTGAGGAACATCTATAAAACTGGCCTAGACTCTTAAAAAATATCAGTGTCATGAAAGATTTAAAAAGACTGGGGAACCACAGTACATTAAGGAAATAAAACAACTAATTACAGTTGCATCATCTTTGCATTCTGCATTAAAAAGAGATTGGGTTGAAAAAGCTATAAGAATATTATTAGGACAACTGGAGAAATCTGAATATAGACTGCATATTAGATAATACTATTATATTAGTTTTAAATTTCCTGAATGTGATAATTAGACTGTGGTTTATGTAAGAGAACATCCATGTGTGTTGAAATACTTATGGGTGAACTGTCACAATATCTGTAGCTCCTGAAACAAAATATTAATTGGTAAGTCTAGGGTATTTAATGAATTATTTATGTAATTTTTCTGCAGCTTTGAAATTTTGTAAAATTGAAAGCATGTATGCATGCATGTGTTGGATGGAGGTGTAAAAAGTTCCTGGCAAGGTGATTTCTGGTAGTAGGTATTCAATATACAGCTATTATGACTCAATAATACTGCTAGTTCTTGACAACATTGCTAGCTGTATTTGTGGACTACGTATTCCAATTCAGCCCTAGGAAAAAGGCTATATTTGTTTCCTAAAAACCAATGACACTTTCTCTTTGGTTAGCTCAGCTCTATGTACCTTCACCGTATTTGTAGGTGCTATTCGGTGTTTATTCTGCTCATTTAACTAAATGACTTGGATAGGGAATTTTGGGAGACTTCATGGGAATTTTTCAGAACTAATTATCAATTGTAGTGAAAAGATAAAACATACATAATTTTAAATGCATTGTGTGTGGTTGAAAAGTGGACTCAGAAAATGCTTGGCAAGGTGGTTTCTAGTGACTCCTTCTCCAGGAGAGGAGTCGGGGAGGAAAATCTCTAAACCCTTCACCATATTACATACTTGTTCCTCCTCCGGGACTGGTGAGCACCAGAGAAGGGTGTGGGGTTTCCATGCTTTTATGAAGTGTGGCCACTGCAATGATTTTTCTTTTATGTATGCATAGCTTTGTGACATCTTCATCTGCTTTAACATCTTCTGCAGTTCTTTGTTTCACAGCAGCTCCAGGATCAAAATTAAACACCTGGAAAAAGCACAGCCTTTGTTTAAAATATGTCTGCAAAAATATTAAGTAAAAAGATCCCCTTGTTAAAAAAAAAAAAAGTTCTGCATAGATTAACCCATATATCTGAAGAAAACTTTCTCAAGTTTTTAAATTTAAGAAAAGCAACTTTATATATAATATAATAAATACCTTCTACTGAACTTATGGTTTTTAGTGGCAGGGAAAATAATGAAAATTATTCTAATTCTATGACAGTCAAGATAAATACATGGAAAAATATAGTATCTGATAATGTTCCCAATTTTAGGTACTTCCTGCTGTTACAATAGTACAACAAACATATAAAATACAGTTAAAACCCCTAAAATCTGACATTGCTACATGCTAATTTTTTCTTTGGCTTTATTTTATTGCTATATTAATATTACCTTTTTACTGATTTAAAAAAATCTACTACTCTATTAAAAAAATATTTATTGTATATATACATATAAGCTGTTTCAAGTGCTTTTTCTTGAAAGAGGTGACACAAATAAAAAAGAAAAAGTTGTCTATTGATCTTTAGTTCTGAGATTAGCACTATTGTAGGTATTTGCAGAATAATGACCTGTGTCTACAGTATATATTTATAATCATTTAAAATGATTTTGCTTTTTACCTTGCAAAAGAGTAAAACAGTTTCACTTTTGGCTAGAAAGGTTCAGCTTTGTGATTTTAGAAATATTTGTGGCAGATTTATCAACACCAGTGCTAAAAATAACATTGTCGACTGAGCAGTAAGGAAAGAAAATACTACACTATTAAAGAGTGAGCATGGGTGTAGCTCTAAGAAAAAGGTGCAAAAGAGGTTTGTTTTTTTTTTGCAAAAGAGATTTTGATGAAATATTTAGTAGAAATATAGGTTTGTCACCTTTAAAATGACTCTTGGACTTGAACTATTTTCCACAATTTTTACGCATTCCAAAATGCATGCAAAAGGTATCTAACTTAAGACTTTAAAATGCATATATGATTGGAGAAGTAATATAAAAATGAAATGCCAAATGAGAAAAGTAAATATATGAAACACCTAAAAAATAAAAAATTGCTGATACATCTATTGCGAAATGGTTACCTTGGGAAGAATAAGAGGACATTCCAAGCCACACTTGCATGTTCCGTCAGTAAGCAGGTATGTTTTAACCTGCTCCAAGCAAGATAACAAAGACCCACTGGGACTGTAAAATAGTTTAAAAAAACATCAGGAAATAATTCTGACTGCACATGTTACATGAAAAAAAGGCATAATTTATAGTCTCACTGTCCTTCACAGGATATTTTCCTACTAAGGAAAAGCATTTTCTTTGTCAATATTATGTTAGCTACTAAATTATAGCCTTTAACACTATTGCTCTTTCTTTTGAACCAAAATATTTCTCAGAAAAATACAGATCTTCATAGAAAAACAAAAGTACTTCAACAACTGAGAGCAGAGTAAGGATGAGAGAAATGATATTCTTAAAAAAGTGTAGGTAAGAAAGGACAAGAAAACTACATGAAAGTAATCATTATCATTTTGAACCAGAAGATCTATTTTGAAAGCTGTTTGGAGAAAAGCTGAAATTTAGGAATGTGTTGGCGGTCAAACCAGAAAGTCACTAAGTCTATGAAAGTTTGGGCTGACAAGTTCTTTCCTTTAATCTTGCAGCTCTAGGACCAAGTTGTCCCTCTGTAAAAACAAGTCTCTCTTGTTTCTCCCTCATTCATGTGTTTCTTTGAATATAGATCAGTGTTGCCAAGCTCAGATTCTAGTGAAGAGCCAAGGTGGACTGATAAGGATGGGGAGCTCGAGGAAACAGTTTTAGGTGGTAGAAAAGTGCCTCGCAGGCCTTGCAGCTGGTGACTGGGTAGTGCTCTCAATCTTACTACTCTTTGGGTGACAGAAGTCAGCATTACGTGATTACTGATCAAATTTAAGTCTATACATTAGGTACTAATTCAGATGACAGGTTAAGTCTTTAATGTTTATTTACATGAGGATTAGTTTAAAATGGGCAGTTTTTATCTTAGGACTTTCATTATTAATGTATCGATCTTACAACTTGCATACATATTATGTTTTGACAATTATTATATACTTTTCACTCAAGAATATCTTTTATTTATGACTATTTACCAAAACTTTCACTTAATGCCTTGTGATAAAATTTCCAGAAGCAATACTCTCCATTTTGTAAACAGAGCATTACACTTGTCATTGTTCAGTCGCCTAGTCGTGTCTGACTCTTTGCGACCCCATGGACTGCAGCATGCCAGGCCTCCCTGTCTCTCACCATCTCCTAGAGTTTGCCCAAGTTCATGTTCATTGCATCAGTGATGACGTTCAGCCATCTCATCCTCTGACACTATCTTCTCCTTCTGCCTTCAATCTTTCCCAGCATCAGGGACTTTTCCAATGAGTAGTCTGTTCTCATTAGATGACCAAAATACTGGAGCTTCAGTGTCACTATCAGTCCTTCCAGTGAATATTCAGGGTTGATCTCCCTTAAGACTAACAGGTTTGATCTCCTTGCTGTCCAAGGGACTTTCAGGAGTCTTCAAGCAACACAGTTTGAAGGCATCAATTTTTTGGCATTCTGCCTTCTTTACGGTCCAGCTCTCACAACCGTATGTGACCACTGGGGAAAGCATAGCCTTGACTACACAGATCTTTGTCTGCAGAGTAATGTTCCTGCTTTTCAGCACACTGTCTAAGTCTGTCATCACTCTGCTGCCAAGAAGCAATCAATGAACTTCTGATTTCATGGCTGAAGTCACCGTTCACAGTGATTTTGGAGCCCAAGAAGAGGAAATCTGTTACTACTTCCACCTTTCCCCCTTCTACTTGCCATGAAGTAATGATGGCAGATGCCATGATCTTAGTTTTTTTTTTAGTATTTAGTCTTAAGCTGGCTCTTTCACTCTCCTCCTTCACCCTCATCAAGAGGCTCTTTAGTTTTTCTTTGCTTTCTGCCATTAGAGTGGTATCATTGGCATATCTGAGGTTGCTGATATTTCTCTTGCCTATCTTGATTCTGGCTTGTGACTCATCCAGGCTGGCATTTCTCATCAGTGCTCAGCATATAGGTTAAACAAACAGGGTGACAGCAGACAGCCCTGTCCTACTCCTTTCTTGATCTTGAACCAATCAGTTGTTCCATACAGGGTTCTAACTGTTGCTTCTTGACCCATAAATAGGTTTCTGAGGAGACAGGTAAGGTGGTCTAGTATTCCCATCTCTGTAAGAGCTTTCCAGTTTGCCATGATCCACACAGTCAAAGGCTTTAGGGTAGTCAATGAAACAGAGATAGAGGTTTTTCTGAAATTCTCTTGCTTTCTCTATAATCCAGTGAATGTTGGCAATTTGATCTCTAATTCTTCTTTCTGTTCTAAACCCAGCTTGGACATTTGGAAATTCTTAGTTCGCTAAAGCCAAGCTTGCAAGATTTTAAGCACAATCTTACTAGCATGGGAGATAAGTGCGATTGTCTGATGGTTAGCACATTCTTTGGTACTACCCTTCTTGGAAACTGGGATGAGGATTGACCTTTTCCAGTCAATCTTTTACACTGCTTTTTACAGACCTTTTACACTATTGGTGTAGACTATTCTGCTTCTACAAAAATACAGGTAGTAGTTTGGTGTCTATAAATAAACCTGCTTTAGAATGCAATTCATATTTTATTTATAGACAACCATATAAATGACTTAGGCATGTAGAAAAATCACAATTAAAATCCTTAACTTTGTTAACTCATTCATTTATTTGGGCTAACACTTTTTTCCAGATGATATGCAAAGAATAAGAATTCCCATATTACAGATTGGAGTTCCACCCAATGGGAGGGCCAGCAAGGTGTTTTTGGAGGTCTGGTAGCTTTGATAAAACAAAATCACTAGTTATCATGTGAAGAATTCAAGAATATTGTGAAAAAAAAACTGTCTCATGTGTTACAGTTAAAGAAAGTCTATGAATGAATCCTAAAGGATTTAACTGTAAATTAAACTTGAATACAAGAATTCCTGAATTCTATAATATTAGAGTACTCCAGACACTTTAGAAACACTTCCTCTCAGTCAGTCAGTTGGGTTCTTTCCTTCAGTTGCAGCTCTTTAATTAACTTTTGGGAGTAATAATTAACATAAAAATAGTTAGAAGTCTTATGGCATAGATAAAGCTTAGAAGATTGGAAGCAGGTGGGAAATTTAATGTGCAGCCTCAATGCCACCCTGAGGCAGGAACAGCTGGAAACTAACCTAAAAATTATAAGCAAACTACACATTGCAAAGGAAGCTATAGAAGGAGGGCTAGCCTCTTATATATGTTCAAGTGGTAAGTTAACCAGTTACACATACACATGAATCAAACCTACGCTGGGCTGAATTTATCTGAAGGTGTTTTAGCTTATCTGGCAAAATTAGTTTCCAAAATAATCCCTAGTGTGCAGATTTGGGTTGGGAGAATTCAAACGAACTCATACTAACAGTAAAGTCTACTCAGACTTGGGATGTCATGAGAAAGACAACTGACAGACTTCCAGCCTTACTTTGCCTTAACTCTCAGCAACCTAAAAAGCCGATTTACCTTTCACAGGGAGAAAGAAGAAACAAAGCAAAACCAAAACAAATACTCTGAAACTATCAAGGTTTTTGGAGTTAAGTGCTCTTAGTTGTAAATATATAATATTTGCTCCTTACAGACTAGAACAACTGTGAACAGGAACACAACACCGGTATCTTGCTACATTACACTGATAAAGTATTCGTGGAAGTTTGGCAGCAGGATTGGCAATAGAAACACTTTGGGAAAGTTATCCCACGTGTCCTCATCCATCTAATCTTTAATGGGGTGAGCTCCACATTCCCTGCTTTCTTATCCCTTCACTTCAATTAACATAGAGCACCTCCTAAATATTACAGAAATTAGAAAAGACGTTCAAAAGAATTTCAGTTGGTCATTAAGTTTACCTCAAGAAATAACTTCTACCAAACAAACAAATCCAGGACAGGATCTGAACTGACTTCTGAGATGTTATAGTATGAAACTGTTTGGGTATGTATCATGGGAAATTCCTCATTTATATAAATAAAGCTTTGCACAAACAAGAATTTCACTGAAGCTGAGATACAAATAGAAGTAATACTGATGAACTGAAAGCAACATACTTAATCTAATGAGGCAATGTGATATCTTTTAAAAAGTTCTCTTCATCATAGCTTTTTAAAAATTTATATCACAGAGAAAGATTTAAGGTATCCTACTCACATATTTACCAATAAACTACAAAGTAAGGAACTTAGATGCTGATTGTTTAATAATAAGACTAAAAGTTCTTGCCAACAGTTATTTCATTCAACTTGCTCAACATAACAAAGACCATCAAAATTTAAAAGAACAGGTATTTACATGTAATCTGTATGATTTTTACTTGTGAGAGGACTCCATCATGACTTTTTCTTTTTTATTATTATATGCAGGGAATAGATTAAAAACTGCACAGAAAAAACAGGTAAATTATTTTTAGTTAATATCAGGCATTAAGAAACTGGTAATTGAAACTGCCTATAGAGAAAAACACAACCTTACATCAGAGTAGCCAGCGGAAGCACTATGAAGGACAATAATATTGTCAGGAGACATCAGGTCTATTTTCAGTATTTTACATTCTCCTGCGAATGTGGTAATGACGCTCATGGGTTTCTTTTAGAAATCTTCATCTTTTTCTTTATCCTTGTTAGAGAGATAAGCAGGGCAACACTTTATATAAACACAAATAATGCATAAAAATCCTCTCTTGTAACCTAAGGCAGGTTTTATATTGCAAAATAATATAAATAAAAACACTTAATATTTCCAGCACAAAGATCATTTATTCAAATTGATTTGAGGTGCTACCAGTCACAATATTTTACATTCTCAGAGGAACAGGCTGTACCTTCTTTATTTGGTGGCTGCAAACTTGGAGATAATGCAGGTAATAGGAAGGGCTCACCTGATGTAAAGCACTCCATTTTGATCCACACGACGCTGCCAACCCACAGGAACTTGAATAGCTGGAAGACCTCCATCCTTGTCTCCTCCATCACACTCCTTGCCTCCATTCATTTTCTGTGTCTGCTTAGGACTCCCCAAAGATATCAGCAATAAGATGATGTCCTTGTATTACAGGGCATCGTGGCCTTCAAAAATGGCCAATGCAGCACAGTTTTCCCCAGACTGTACAAAATGCATTGGGAAGCTTCAGCTCAGTTTGGAACCAAGTCCTTGAAATCTGCCATTGTAGAAAAAATCAGTTTCCCATTATAATCTACATTAAATAACCAATATTTAATTCCTAAGGATGGTCTACATGGGTAAAAACAAGTGCTTCTGACTAAAGAAAATCATATTCAGCAATGCTGGTACCTGTCTGAAGTGGGAGAGGGGAGGAGTGTAAGTTTTTAGTTCAACATTTTGTCTTGAACCTTCATGTTGGACTAAAAGAACCTCTATTGTTTAGAAACTGGTCTCATTTTTACAGTGAGTCAGTTAATATTTTCAGGTACTACCCGCCTTTATAGGCCACATTCTTTAAAGTTTCTCTTCATCTTCCAATCTGAATCCAAGATGTTGCAGGTTGGTTCATCTGATGTTTTCATGTCTTCAAAATTCTAATAAGGTAGCCTGAAACACATATAAATATGTAAATACTATATTTAATAATGAAAAACTGAGAAGCTACACACTTTTATTTATTTTATTATTTTTATTTTTTAAAATTTATTTATTTAAAAAATTTTTATTTTTACTTTATTTTACTTTACAATACTGTATTGGTTTTGCCATACATTGACATGAATCTGCCATGGGTGTACATGAGTTGCCAATCCTGAACCCCCCTCCCACCTCCCACCCTATATCATCTCTGCACACTTTTAAAAATGGAATAAACTGGTAAGTGTAGCAAGCCATTTTGATGTCCTTTGCTGTCAAAATCACATGTCAAAGTCAACTTTTCTTCTTCCAGCTTGATCTACTTACTCCAGATCAACTAGTCTGCTGGCTCTTCAACACATGTAGCTTTCTAATTACTAGAGACAGGCTCATAACCATGGCATTACACATATATACAACCTCCTTCTGGCAATAAAAACATATCTATCACCTCTTGTGACCTAACAACTAGAAAGCTGTGTGTTAATACAATTACTTTTGATTACTCTTTAATTCCACAAACCCCTATGATTTACTTTTCTAATCACTATATTCACCTAAACAAGAGGGTTTTTTTTTTTTTTAAGAGAAAATTAAAAGGAAATAAACACACAGTGCATTTCCAAGTATGAGAAGACTTTCCCCCACTGTTCTTGGTTATCAGAGTGGGAATCGCTTTACTTAAGATTTACAAATTCCCTTCTATAATGGAGTATTCTCTTAATTCCTTTTTTGTGTCACAAGGTACTGTTTGGGGAGAAGACACATTGCCCTGAAACAGCAGCAGTCAGTGCTAAGGTGGAATGATACAAGAGGTCACCTTAATGGAACTGGTGAATAAACAAAGATGGCAAATAAATTTTTTAAAAGATTTAGTACTTAATTCTGGTGAAGAATGTGATACCACAGTTGCTAGCACTGACGTGGCAAAGAAGACTTTTTATAATCAGTTTAATAAACAGTGTGTGATTACCTTGTGGAACTCATGAAATTACACTAAAGGATGAATGAAAAAAACTATTCTAGTGTTATATGAGTGGAACTTGTAGTTTGTTGATAAAAATTTCTGGTGACAGCATCATCCACGATTAAAAATGCTGAATCTTAAACAACTTAACTGAAAGTAAAGGTAATATACTCTCCTGTGTTAAATGACTTAAGATTCATATCACAGTATTAAGACTGTTTAAATTTTAAATAAAAAATAATATTTTAGATAGTTTTATATATGCATGTATGACTCAGTAAACAAATTAAATAAACTAAACAGTGTTAACAGACATAAAACTACTCAAATTCCAAACCTTTCTTCAGAATTTTTCATTGGGAAAGTAGGAGAATATAGTTAAAAGCATTATGTATTCAGACATATGCCTTATTTGCTGCCTTGGCTGTGAGGCAGATTAAAGGTGTTGTGATGAAGCATATACTAATTTAGCTGAAAGTCAGGAAGCATAGGGATGGGAGTGGGAAGCACTGGCAAGCAGTGGGAAAAGCAGCAAAAATTTGTTGGGAAAAATGTGGAGTATAACGGAAGGTGCCAAGTAGTGCATTCTCAGTGGTGACTCAAGGTGCTAATTAAATTGCTGGGCCCACTCCACTGGGTCTATGCCTCTTATAGAAATGACCTGCTTGCAGGCGTAGCACCTTATTTCTGTTTCTCATTCATTGCCCCTTTAACCATGATCCCTGTTGATCATGTATGTGTTTATTCATGTTTCATTCCACAGTTAGTGAGCAGCTATTATGTATGAGGCCTATGCTATGTGCTGGAGTACAAAGGTGGTGTGTGTGCTTAGCTGCTTAGCCGTGTCTGACTCTTTGCAACCTCAGGCTCCTCTATCCATGGGATTCTCCAAGCAAGAATACTAGAGTGAGCTGCCGTTTCCTCCTTCAGGGGATCTTCCCAACCCAGGGATTGAACCCTCATCTCCCGAGGCTCCTGATTCTTCACTATTGAGCCACCTGGCAAGTTCCACAAAGGTGGTAAGACACCACTTTATCCAAAGCCCAGGGCAATGTCTGGCACTAAAGAGCTGCTGAGGGAAAAAAAAAAAAAAAGCTGCTGAGTGGGGAAGAACAGAAAAGAAAGAGGGAGGGAGGGGGTCAGGAAAGGATGGAGAAAGCAAGGAAGGGAAGAACAGTCCCTGCTCTCAGGAAGTTTCCTGCCTAGTAGAGCTCCTGGTGCGAGTGAAAGATGGGAAAGAATTCTGTGTCATTCTGGACTCCCAGTCTGATCAAACAGCAACAGACACTGATGAGAAAACATGATTTTTTCATGCTTATTTTATTACCTTACTTTTTCCTAAAGAAAAGTCTTCCGTGGCCTGTGGTCTTTAGATTGGACTAGCTCTCATTTCCCTTACTTTCAAGCTTTCTGATCATTTGATGCCAATTTCGCTTTCTTTTTAGTTTGCCTGCTCTTGCGTGTGACTCCAACTTTCCTGAGATGGACTGGCTCACACCCTCAAGTAATTTGTGGATCTGCCAGATAATGACATCAGACTGATTTCTGCCAAATATCTTCCTCATATTTCAGTAATTAAAACTACAAAGATCTGACGGCTGGGTTTTGGACATGCAGTTTTGAAAGCATGGTCCTGGGACCACCATCATTACTGTTAACAGCTGGGATCCTGCTACAAATGCAGAATCACAGAACTGACCCCATACTTTTTGAATCAGAAACCCTGGAGGGCAATCTTTTAAAACAAACAAACAAACAAGCCCTCTAGGTGATTCAATGGCATGCTCAAGTTTGAGATCCACTGACTCAGACTTCTGTACCAGCTTCCCTTCCCAGGATAGGACCCGGTTTTACATTTCCACGGCTGGCCCACTTCTTCCTTTTGTTCCTGGGAGGGTCCTTCTTTTTTTTTTTTTGGCTGATACTTTGGCATTTTAGAGGCAGCTTAACTGTTAAGGGCCTTAGGAACTCCTCACAGAGCTGAAGTCCAGCGACTATTATCATTTGTTTATCTCTAAGTGGGACTGACTCCCTCAACATTTATTTTATAAATTTGGAAAATTCAGAGATGTTTGTGATGAAAATTAAAATTAAAATTCAACTCCAATCTCACCGCTGAATAATAATCACTGCAAAAATGGATGAATTTCAATCATTGTTTTAAAAAGTTTTAAAAGCAAGCACACATTAAAGAGAGTCTAATAAACAACGAGCTACCGCTCCAAATTTACAATGCATTTTGTCACTTTGCCTATTAAAAAAAAAAAACCACTTAGAAAACATTACATATGAAGTTCAATACTATCCCTCACTCCCATCCAGTTTATCTTTTTAGTCCTGTTCCCCTCCCCTCTGGCCTAAAGAAAACTAACACTCCTATTCTGGTCTGTAGAGAGTCCCTTGGACTGCAAGGAGATCAAACCAGTCAATCCTAAAGGAAATCAATGCTGAATATTCATTGGAAGGACTGATGTTGAAGCTGAAGCTCCAATACTTTGACCACCTGATGCGAAGAGCTGACTTACTGGAAAGGACCCTGATGCTGGTAAAGATTGAGGACAGAAGGAGAAGGGGACGACAGAGGATGAGATGGTTGGATGGCATCACTGGCTCAGTGGACATGAGTTTGAGTAAGCTCTGGGAGCCACCCAGGAAGCCCACAGATGGACAGGGAAGCCTGTTGTGCTGCAGTCCATGGGGTCTCAAAGAGTCAGACATGACTCAGTGACTGAACAGCAACAATCAATCCTTCCAGGCTATGTTTTTATAGGTAAACAATACTTGGTTTTGTTATATGTATTTTAAAGTTTTAACTTTTACATAAATACTATTATACATATATATTCTTCAACTTGCTTTTTAAAATTCAAAATTGTTTTGAGTGCTATCTCTGTTGACATATACAGATCTATCTCTTCTGCAGATATATAGACCCAATTTGTTCATTTTAAACATCTGAATAGTATTCTATCATATAAATTTACAAATATTCATCTATTGGAATATCAATCATATTAATGTTGGGTCTGCACATTTAAACTTTGGAGGCACTGCCAAATTGCTCTTGAAAAAAGCTAAGCTAATTCCAATTTTTTTCTATGTATAATAGTGCCTTCTTTAAATATTGAATTATTACCACTTTGCACTTTCTTTTCAACGTAAGCATTTTACTCTGGCATTCAATATTTACTTCCCTTTTGTGGAAATAGATTTTTCTCCTAAATTTTCACAGTTACAAATAAATCTGAGATAAATATCTCTGTATATAAGTCTATCGCCATTTTGATAGTTCACTGAGACAAGGCCATGCATCTCAAACTTCTGAAAACTGATACATGCCCTCTTTTGCTAAATATTATAGTCTATTCTATTTGCCTCTGAGATTCTGATAACTTTATCTTCTATATAGACCAATTATTCAAGACTCATTAAAGTTTTATTTTTATAGTTTTATCATTAAAAACAAAAGTTTATCCTTTTTTTCAAATTTAACATAAAAACTACATATCCACAACATTTTTCCTTCACCTCTCCTGAAGATTTCATTATGACCTACCCTGTTTACATGGCTTGGTTTAAGCCCAAAAGACACAGATTAAAACAAAAATGTCCGGAAACACGAAAGGCACTTTTGTCTCACTAACACTGGGGATCAGGGATAGATCTTACACACAGGACATTATTTAAATTGATGTCACAAACATTTCTGGCAGAAATAAAAATAAAATAAAAAAAGTAGGGTGTGTGTGTGTGTATGTGTTCTGAGGAGAATACCTGCCACCATTCTACCAACATTTTCATTTTCCATCCCCCTTTCAATATGCAAGTAAGTCTATGACAGTTGGCTTTTGTTGAACTGAATTTTAGTGACCTGATTTAATTCTTTGCATTGGCTTCATTCAGAATTCAAATTAGACGTCACCTCCCCAAAGAGACACTGTAAATCCTAAGTATTCTCCCACACATTATTAATTCACTGATACCTCTTATTAACTGATTTTTTTTGGTCATTTATGTGTTTGTTAATCTTTCCTCACAGGAATGTAAACTAACTCCTTCCATCAGGGACCTTGTTTCTCTAGGTTCTTCCAATAGTTCCATTTCCTGATTAAAGCAGGTTTACTGCCTCGCTTACAGGAGGTGCTTAAATACTTGATGAAGACGACGTACATTCCAATTAGTCAACATAGTTTTCTATTCTGACTTTTACCATATAAACTTGTAAGGTTTTTAGCAACATAGGCATCTAAAATGAAAGAGAAGCTTTAAAAAGAAGTCAGTAGAAGCTAGGGACTATGCATGTTGACAAAAAACACAAAGAATTTTTTTTTTTTCTCTAGCTTTGTCCCTAATGATCTCACAATCTCTGAGTAATAATTTTTGTTGTAGAAAAAGCATGGTAGGGCTTCTAAGAAAAATAATATGCTAACTTTTTATTTGTAAAGCACATCAGAGTTTTATTTAAATATCTTATATACACACTTTAATCGGATTAATAAATGAACCACTAAAATGAATGCAACCATATAAAAATGAAACCTGTATTTCAACACGATGCTAACTAAGGCAATAGATGCCTTTTTCTCTCTCTGCTTTACCAACATTCTTGTCAACCTAAGAATAAACTCACTGTGTTATGCAGTGTTAAGTGTATATTTTAGAAGTTATACCCAAAATACCAAGAAGACTAGATATCAGAGAATATGACATCATGAAAATAAGTAGCTACTTTTCATAAATTTCTCTGAATAACAAACATCATATATTTTTCTAAATAATGTCACAAACTTGATTAATGGTGAAAACAATAAATTGATTTTTAAGTCATGTGATACTACTAGTAAATTCTATTAAAACATTTATCACATTAATCATACATTAATCTTGTGCTCAGTGGCATTACTTGGATACACAGTAGGACAGAATGAATACTGAATGAACTACTGATTTATCAAAATGAGACCATGTAAATTAGATAAAATACCAATATTTAACATAAGTGTAAATTATCATGTATATTTTATACATCACGATTATAAAGTTAACTCATGAAATATTCAAAGTTTAGAAGTCTCCTCCAGTAAGTCAACTATACTTCAATAACAAAAAAAGGAAATCTCTTCCATTCTGACATTTGCAAGGATTAATGCCTCATGTTCAACACTTGAGAAAAAAGGCTCACATGAAACCTACTCTATCTAAATTCTGAAACAATATGTACATGCAACAACAGATATGCTTGGATTAAGCAATAACATGAGTATTAGCATTTTGAAGCATAATGTCTGAGTAGCTACATTATTATTATTTGATTGGGTAATAAATGGATATACTCATCCTCTTTCCATTAGTTAAATTATGCTTGTTAGGGTAACCCTAAATGATATTTGCCCCTTTCAGTTATCTTTCACCCTCATACCAATTTACACAGTTCCTTTATAGCACTTAGCCAGCCCTCCCATCCAACCTTACCATCTGTTTCACCTTTCACCTATTTGTTTAAGCTATGCATTTTTATTTATGAGCACGCTCATCTTACAGTTATATCTTCTTTCATTTAAAAAAAATCTTCCAATAAATTAGCTTCATTTCAACTCTGGTTGTTATTTTCATTTGGTTTTTATCTTCACTGTGCAGCCACTTTTTCCAAAACAGATCTCTCAGATATATCTTTTGTAAGAGACCTAATGCCTCTGCCAGGCTCCACTTACTCACCCCAAACTATCCCAGTGCAATTTACATTTGTTTTACAAATTTATCAGGATATAAGCACATCTTTCCTGCCCTGATCGTTAAAACTCTCTGGTTTCAAACATCCTAGCCCTTTCAGTGTATAAGAGTGTTAGTGTTCAAAAACTGTGTATAAGGATGACATCAATCCTCAGAGGCAAGGTAACACACAAACTGAACTCTGCCCATCAATGGTCAGGAGGATAATTTATACAGGCCATTTCATGTTAGCAATGTTCAGCAACTTCCACATTCTAGGCACACAGAAGCCTTTAAATGCTAAATGTAGCAGGCTGCAATTGGCCACAAATATCTTGAAGTTCCTTCCATTAGGAAATGAGATGTATTACTCTGCCCTTTGGATCTGGGCTGACCTTGTGACTTGCTTTGATCAGTAGAATGTGATATAGCTCAAGGGATGGGCCTAAGCCTCAAGAGGCCTTGTATCTTCCACTCTTGCTTCTTGGAATGCCACTGTCACACAAAGAATTGAAACTGGCCCTTTGAGGATAAGAGACCATGTGGAGAGAGAGAAATCCAGCTGGTCCGTCTGAAGCCCCAGACACATACATGAGTCCAGCCAGCACCATGTGGAACAGGGATGAGCTGTTTCATGGAGCGTAGCCTAGTCTTCCAACACACTGAATCAGCAGTATTATTTCAAACAGCCAAATACTACACTGGAAGTGATCTCAAAGTCAACTAGGGTTTTATTTAAATTAACTACAGTATTGAGATGCTACATAGCTCTATCTTTTCTTTTTTAAAGTTTTGTTGAGGATAGTCATTTCGGTTTATTTTGTTTTTATTTAAAAAAATTTTTGTCCACGCTGTGCATCATGTGGAATATTAGTTCTCTGACCAGGGATTGAACCTGTGACCCCTGCCTTGGGAGCTTGTAGTCTTAACCTCTGGACTGCAGGGAAGTCCTGTAGCTCTATCCTTGTGACCTTGGGTAGGTTTTAAAGATATTCTTTCCTTATAAAATGGAGATTTTATAGAACTGTTCTGCTTTGGGGATACAATAAGCTAAAAGTCTTAAACCAGTACCTAGCACATGATAAATATCTACATTATTATTTATGTGCGTGCATGCTAAGTTGCTTCAGTCGTGTCCGACTCTTTGCGACCCCATGGACTGTAGCCCATCAGGCTCCTCTGTCCATGGAATTTTCTAGGCAAGAATACTGGAGTGGGTTGCCATTTCCTTCTCCAGGGGATCTTGCCAACCTAGAGATCAAACCCAGGTCTCCCCCATTGAAGGCAGATTCTCTACTATCTGAGCCACCAGGGAAGCCCACTGGTATTATGCTGTTATTTCTCTACGTGGAGAAAAAGGAGAGTCAGAAAGAACACATTAACCAGAATGACCTACAAAGTACGAACAAAAACTAAGGCTGTCCCTTTGACCAGTCCTAAAAATGCCTCAGCCTATCACCCTTACTTTTCTGCTTGGAATGACATCTCTCACCACCACACTCATGTTTTTTCATTAAACCAACTTCTGTTTATCTCAGTTTAAACATCACCTCCTCAGGGAAGCCTTCCTGGTTTCTCCAGTCATTATTGGCTTTCCAAGTCTAAACTGAATTCTCCTTATAACTCTCCCTGATAATATGCAGAAATTCACATGTATTACTACACACCACTGAGCTCTTTCTTTGCCCTTGCCATTCTACATGACTACAAAGAAAACACAATTGAGACAACTAACTTTAAGGTAAAGCTTCCCTTTGTGCTTTTGAAAATATAGAAGGAAAGTGAGGGTTTGTATGCACAGGAAGAAATTTTACTTTCTTAAAAGTCAAAAAGAGAATAATCACGGATTCTATTATTTTAAAAAATTCAGAGAACTGTCTAAAAGTATAGTAGGTCACACCAGAACATCTAGGATATAATGAACTCGTTAGAACTCTGAGGGGAAATTTATTTATGATTTACTTCTGTATATTAAGCATCAACATACTTGGCTATTTTTGCTATTTTATAGTATAGTAAAGTTTCTCATAAGGATTATTTATAAAAAAAAATACTTGCCTTCATGAACATAATCTTTTTAAGAGTGCAGTAAGCAAGTTGAAGGGGTGATTTTCACATTTTCTCTGTGCATGATTGGTATTCTGGTTACTCAAGGTGTAGCTCAATAGGTTGAATCATTGTTAAAAAATAATGTATATCAGCTTTTTAAAAACTAAAACTGTACTAAGAAGGAAACAAACATGACTTTGGTCCATTCTGGGGTTGCACAACATATTGAAACAGCTAATGTTTATGTAGTCTTTTACTTAAAAAAATGTTTAGCATTCTTCAATTCACCTGGCAATGGGGTTACTCAAGAGAAAATAGGAAGACTCCTCAACCACTGGAGAAACAAATACATTGTCTCTAAATATGTATAAAAATTTAGGAACACTCAAGTCTAATCAACATCTCTATCAAATATAATTCAGTTCAGTTCAGTTCAGTCAATCAGGCGTGTCCGACTCTCTGCGACCCCATGAATTGCAGCACGCCAGGCCTCCCTGTCTATCACCATCTCCCGGAGTTCACTCAGACTCATGTCCATCGAGTCAGTGATGCCATCCAGCCATCTCATCCTTGGTCGTCCCCTTCTCCTCCTGCCCCCAATCCCTCCCAGCATCAGAGTCTTTTCCAATGAGTCAACTCTTCACATGAGGTGGCCAAAGTACTGGAGCTTCAGCTTTAGCATCATTCCCTCCAAAGAAATCCCAGGGTTGATCTCCTTCAGAATGGACTGGTTGGATCTCCTTGCAGTCCAAGGGACTCTCAAGAGTCTTCTCCAACACCACAGTTCAAAAGCATCAATTCTTTGGCGCTCAGCCTTCTTCACAGTCTAACTCTCACATCCATCCATGACCACAGGAAAAACCATAGCCTTGACTAGACGGACCTTAGTCGGCAAAGTAATGTCTCTGCTTTTGAACATGCTAGTTAGTTGGTCATCACTTTTCTTCCAAGGAGTAAGTGTCTTTTAATTTCATGGCTGCAGTCACCATCTGCAGTGATTTTGGAGCCCCCAAAATAAAGTCAGCCACTTTATCCACTGTTTCCCCATCTATTTCCCATGAAGTGATGCGACCGGATGCCATGATTTTCGTTTTCTGAATGTTGAGCTTTAAGCCAACTTTTTCACTCTCCTCTTTCACTTTCATCAAGAGGCTTTTTAGTTCCTCTTCACTTTCTGCCATCAGGGTGGTGTCATCTGCATATCTGAGGTTATTGATATTTCTCCCAGCAATCTTGATTCCAGCTTGTGTTTCTTCCAGCCCAGCGTTTCTCACGATGTACTCTGCATAGAAGTTAAATAAGCAGGGTGACAATATACAACCCTGACGTACTCCTTTTCCTATTTGGAACCGGTCTGTTGTTCCATGTCCAGTTCTAACTGTTGCTTCCTGACCTGCATACAGATTTCTCAAGCGGCAGGTCAGGTGGTCTGGTATTTCCATCTCTTTCAGAATTTTCCACAGTTTATTGTGATCCACACAGTCAAAGGCTTTGGCACAGTCAATAAAGCAGAAATAGATGTTTTTCTGGAACTCTCTTGCTTTTTCCATGATCCAGTGGATGTTGGCAATTTGATCTCTGGTTCCTCTGCCTCTTCTAAAACCAGCTTGAACATCTGAAAGTTCACGGTTCACGTATTGCTGAAGCCTGGCTTGGAGAATTTTGAGCATTACTTTACTAGCATGTGAGATGAGTGCAATTGTGTGGTAGTTTGAGCATTCTTTCGCATTGCCTTTCTTTGGATTTGGAATGAAAACTGACCTTTTCCAGTCCTGTGGCCACTGCTGAGTTTTCCAAATTTGCTGGCATCTTGAGTGCAGCACTTTCATAGCATCATCTTTCAGGATTTGAAATAGCTCAACTGGAATTTCATCACCTCCACTAGGTTTGTTCGTAGTGATGCTTTCTAAGGCCCACTTGACTTCACATTCCAAGATGTCTGGCTCTAGATTAGTGATCACATCATCATGATTATCTGGGTGGTGAAGATCTTTTTTGTACAGTTCTTCTGTGTATTCTTGCCACCTCTTCTGAATATCTTCTGCCTCTGTTAGGTCCATAGCATTTCTGTCCTTTATCAAGCCCATCTTTGCATGAAATGTTCCCTTGGTATCTCTAATTTTCTTGAAGAGATCTCTCGACTTTCCCATTCTGTTGTTTTGCTCTATTTCTTTGCACTGATCGCTGAAGAAGGCTTTCTTATCTCTTCTTGCTATTCTCTGGAACTCTGCATTCAGATGCTTATATCTTTCCTTTTCTCCTTTGCTTTTCGCCTCTCTTCTTTTCACAGCTATAATTAAATGTTAAAGATAACCATAGTCTAATTAATTATCTGAAAAGTTCTCTCAAAATGCAAGAGGAGGAAGATGGTCTCTGTGTTAATTCTAGATGGGGAAGCCTAAAGCACACAATCTCTAAGTTCCATGAAATAAATGATATTTTACTGTGTTTATTTAGCTTACACATCAGGAATGAAATGAGTAAGTAGTAATACCTGTAGATGGTGTCATATGAAAAGTGTCTCAAGGAGGCTCCATTTAGCATGTGACTGCTCACTGGAATGCTGAAGGTGGCAGAGAAAACATAGCAGCCAAAGAAAACTTACACACAACACATTCAATTTAGAGAGGCAGGTAGTTTCAATAGCACAAAAACCGGGCATAGAATATTTTACCGAACATGCTGAAGAAAAGCAAAACATGTAGAAAATAAAGTCTCCAGTTCAACAAACAGGAACTGGAGAGCAAAATATAAAACCAAGTTACAATCAGGAGGGCTCTAGGCCAAATCTCACCAGTGGCAGTATTTGGTGCAGGCACAGTTCAAGAATAATACTACAAGTGAATTAATTGACAATATTTAAATCAGAAGGCATATGAAAATTTGCATTTCTTGCTTTACCTGGGAAACTGGACAATGTGGTAACACTAGGTCAGCATTCCTGCCTTGCAACAATTATCTGGAACAGATCAGTGGCTGCTCCTTCAGACAGGACTCAGCTCTCCAGTTCACTGCAGTGGCTTCCTGCTTCATTCCCACCAGCCTGGCCTCTGTAGGCACTTGGGTTTCCAAACTCTGGAATAGAAAGGACCTTGAGGTAAGGCTTGAAGGACAGACTCTAGCCCTTGACAAGAGGTATAGCTTACTTTTTTTAATGACCACTTAACCTATACGTCATAGTTTCTTCACAAAGATAGAGGATAAACTCTCAGTGGATATGCATTATTAGTTTATGAAGGAATGCCAGCCAGTAAGCCAGCTAAAAACACAAGCACAGTCAACTTTCTCAATGAAGCTGATTTGACCCCCAGACGTTGGTGATTGTTGAGTTAGAGGCAGAGGGTACAGAGAATGCTCATCCAACTTTAATCCTTTTTCTTTCTTTCTGTCTTAGTACCATTGTCAGCAATACCACTATTTCAGGAACTTAATGTTGGGATTAAAGAATTATGGAACCAAACTGTACATTATCAATACTGAGTTACAAAATGACATTGTTCCCCTGATATTTAAAAGTGCTTTCTTTTAGCAAAAAAAAAAAAAAAATTGTAAACACTTTCAAAACACTTGAGACCTTATCACCCTTTACTTAATTTTCTCCTAGCCATCAGGGAAACAATGACAAGGCTGTTCCTCAGCTTGGGTTAAATTATCTTTGGTGCAGTTTAACTCATTTTGCTCGGTTTCCATCATCACTGAACAATCTTCTGATTATTTGATGGATTTCACAGAGGCTTTGATATCATTAACTCATGACAGGCATCAGATACAAGTATTTCAATCAGTGTAAACAAACCAATCAACAAACAGTCAATTGGTTTATAAATTAAGTTCTTGGAAATATAGATGGCCTGTGTCAGACACTAGAGGCCCATCACCTTGAGAGGAATGGCAAAATCAATGTTTCTCAATTGGAAGAGTAGGGGTCACATTCTGGACCATAATTACCCCACAGGGTGCTCCTCTAATTTTGGGATCTTTCCAAATATCTGGCCTCCTTTTTCTTTTTAATTTTGGGCCAAAGAAGGACAGGGGACAATGTAGGACAGGGGTAGCAGCATGCTTGGGCAATGCTATTCCTCAGAAAGCAGCCAAGAGAGATAAAGAAACAATTAAGGGATGTGGGACCAAGGTTAAATAACTAAGTTTCTATAATCTTGATATGTTAAAGGTACTCCAGACATTATACTGAATGTTTTAAGGATTTATCAACAATCAACTATATGTAAAGCACCGTAATAGATACTTGGGACACAGACACAAAGATAACTTAGTTTCCCTAGCGTCCACCACCCATCCCAGCCCGAGGAGCTTACTGCCTGAGAGGTGGGCATAGGGAATTGGGCAGGTTAGGTAAACAGGTAATTGCAATACTGAGTAATACCAGTTGTGATAGGGCTAGGTATGGAGTGCTAAAGGAACACAAAGGGCAAGTCTAGTTTTCAGGGAAAGGAGGAGGCAGGATACATTTAAAGATGCGCAGAGGTTACACAGGCAAAGAAAGGTTACTAGGAGACCTGAAACTTCTGCTAATCTGTGCAAATGATCTTCGTGTGAAAAGATTGAAGATTTTATATTTGTTTGGTAATAATAATTCCAATATTCTACTCATTTTTAGCTGGAAAGCAAGCATAAAGGTCTCATTTTCTTAGACCTATTAACCTTGAGATGTAAGTGATGAGGCATTAATGAATATTTTCCACAGGAAGATCTGGATGCCTGCTCGATGACTTAAATAGAAAATGACCTGACATCTACATAAGCAAATACTGTTCTGCAGAAGAAACACTATGAAAGAATGATGATTTGCCTCTAAGAAAGTGATATTAGATGTGATTGATTTGGAAGTAGAAGCTAAAAGAAGCAAGATATGGATGAGGGAGTCTTACCCTGTAGATAAAGTAGCTCAAAACTGTAACTATATCTTTTAAAAAAAGAAGTCCATAAGTGATGAAAATAAGATGACTACTGTGCTAAAGTTGTTTTAGACAAATGTATAAATAATATTGGCTGATATTCTATCATCTGGAACTTTATACATACACATATCAGCTCATTTAATCTTTGTCACAACCTTATAAGTAACCACCACTATTTTTTCTTTTCTAGAGCTAAGAAAATCAAGGCAAGAGAAATTAAATAATTTTATCTTCCCTTTTCCTCTCCAATAATTAATTTCCTCTCTTTCCTAACTTTTTCTTCTTAGTATTTATCACTATGAATAACATGCTACATATTTTACTATCTATCCTATTATCATCTGTCTCCTCTGATCAGAAAGTAAGCTTTGTGAACATATGGATATATTAGTCACCAAAACAGGCAAAGGATTTTCTAGGTGGGCCTAGTGGTAAAGAACCCACCTGCCAATGCAAGAGACACAGGAGACATAGGTTTGATCCCTGGGTAGGGAAGATTCCCTGGAGGAGGAAATGGCAAACCATCCCACTATTCTTGCCTGGAGAATCCCACAGACAGAGAAGCCTGGAAGACTGCATTCCACGTGGCTGCACAGAGTCAGACGTGATTGAAGAGACTTAGCACACATAACAGACAAAAACCCTTGCTAATTAAAATGAAAAATTGAAGAATAGTTGATTTACCATGTTGTGTCAATCTCTGCTATACAGCAAAGTGACTCAGTTTTACACATATATACATTCTTTTTCTGAATATTCTTTTCCATTATGGTTTCAGTTCAGTCACTCAGTCGTGTCCAACTCTTTGCGACCCCGTAGACTTCAGCACACCAGGCTTCTCTGTCCATCATCAACTACCAGAGTCTACTCAAACTCATGTCCGTTGCGTTGGTGATGCCATCCAACCATCTCATCCTCTATCGTCCTCTTCTCCTCCGGCCTTCAATCTTTCCCAGCATCAGGGTCTTTTCCAATGAGTCGATTCTTTGTATCAGGTGGCCAAAGTACTGGAGTTTCAGCTTCAGTATCAGTCCTCACAATGAATTTTTAGGACTGATTTCCTTTAGAATTGACAGGTTGGATCTCCTTGTAGTCCAAGGGACTCTCAAGAGTCTTCTCCAACACCACAGTTCAAAAGCATCAATTTTTTGGCACTCAACTTTCTTTATAGTCTAACTCTCATAATCATACGTGATTACTGGAAAAATAATAGCTTTGACTAGATGGACCTTTGTTGGTAAAGTAATATCTCTGCTTTTTAATGTGCTGTCTAGGTTGGTCATAGCTTTTCTTCCAAGGAGCAAACGTCTTTTAATTCCATGGCTGCAGTCACTATCTGCAGTGATTTTAGAGCCCCCCAAAATAAAGTCTCTTACTGTTTCCATTGTGTCCCCATCTATTTGCCATGAAGTGACGGGACCAGATGCCATGATCTTAGTTTTCTGAATGCTGAGTTTTAAGCCAACTTTTTCACTCTCCTCTTTCACTTTTATCAAGAGGCTCTTTAGTTCTTTTTTGTTTTCTGCCATAAGGATGGTGTCATCTGCGTATCTGAGGTTATTGATATTTCTCCTGGCGATCTTGATTCCAGCTTATGCTTCATCGTGTCTGGCATTTCGCGTGATATACTCTGCATAGAAGTTAAATAAGCAGGGTGACAATATACAGCCTTGACATACTCCTTTCCCAATTTGGAACCAGTCTGTTGTTTCACGTCCAGTTTTAACTGTTGTTTCTTGACCTGCATACAGATTTCTCAGGAGTCAGGTCAAGTGGTCTGGTAGTCCCATCTCTTTAAGAATTTTCCAGAGTTTGTTGTAATCCACACAGTCAAAGGCTTTGACATAGTCAATAAAGGAAAAGTAGATGTTTTTCTGAAACTCTTGCTTTTTCGATGATCCAGTGTATGCTGGCAATTTTATCTCTGGTTCCTCTGCTTTTTCTAACTTCAGCTTCCACTTAGCATACTGTTGAAGTCTGGTTTGGAGAATTTTGACCATTATTCTGCTAGCATGTGAGATGAGTGCAATTGTGTGGTAGTTTAAACATTCTTTGGCATTGCCTTTCTTTGGGATTGGAATGAAAACTGACCTTTTCCTGTCCATTATGGCTTATCCCAGACTAATTTTTGCTTTGGGTTCAATAGCTCCTTGAACTCTGGTTTTGCATCACTAATTTTTTTTTTAACTTCTTATTAGCACAAAGTATAAAATCTTATACATGCTGGGGCCAAAAGTATTGATTGAATGATAAGTGTAATTAATCAGTAAGGGTATACAGAGCCCTTGTCATTGTGGTACTGCACTTGTCACCATGAGATGGGGAAGTACTGTTTTTAAAGAACTTAGGAATATAAACAGGTAGAAGTATGAGGAATACTTGGGATACAGTATAAAAAGTCACATTTCATTACTTTTGCTGTTAAAGCATATAATGATGCCTAAAAATTCACTTCTCAAGACCTCCTAGTATTCTGCTGTATTAATCTTTCTTGGAAATGCCAGAACTGTTCAGAACTCTGCCTATGAACCTGTTGTTCCCTGTGCAAAGAAAGATTTCCCCCTACTTTTTAAAAGCAAACTTCTTTAAGAATAGAACTCCTCCATTATGGCTCTTCCAGTCCCGGTTAAGAGTTACTATCTCATTCTACAATGCTGTTTTTATGTAACAGCACTACCCATATTCTTTTTTATTATTATTGGTTTTTTTTTTAAATTTTTTTACTTTACCATACTGTATTGGTTTTGCCATACATTGACATGAATCCACCACAGGTGTACATGAGTTCCCAACCCTGAACCCTCCTCCCACTTCCCTCCCCATATCATCTCTCTGGGTCATCCCAGTGCACCAGCCCCAAGCATCCTGTATCCTGTATCAAACCTAGACTAGTGATTCATTTCTTACATGACAGTATACATGTTTCAGTGTCATTCTCCCAAATCATCCCACCCTCTCCCTCTCCCACAGAGTCCAAAAGTCTGTTCTTTACATCTGTGTCTCTTTTGCTGTCTCATATACATGGTTATCATTACCATCTTTCTAAATTCCATATATATGTGTTAGTATACTGTATTAGTGTTTTTCTTTCTGGCTTACTTCACTCTGTATAATCAGGTCCAGTTTCATCCACCTCATTAGAACTGATTCAAATGTATTCTTTTTAATGGCTGAGTAATACTCCATTGTGTATATGTACCAATATTCTTTTATATACTGATATTATCAGGTACTTGTTATAAAAATAGTATGCTTTGAGTTGACTTTTTCGTTTTTCTCACCTAGAGAACTTTTTTATTCCCCCACAATATAACCATAAATAAAGAAAAGTTCCCAGTGATATGATAATATCACTCAGTGATACACAAGCTGGTTATTTAACCAAAATCAAATGAGGGCTGAATAGAATCTACTTTTCTCATCTTATTTTCAGCTCAACTTCTGGGTTCAGGGACTATCTTCATTGACTAGAAGAGTACCTGGCAAACAGATATTACTTATTAAATAAATAAATGAATGCCTGTATACAAGCCATGGCAATAAATGCTAAATGGCATGGTATAAACTAAATGCACTATAGGAACTCAGAGATAAGAAATACTAGAAAGAACAATGAACTAACAGCAAGTTTAGTATCCACAATTTTCTAGCTGTATAACTGAGCAAGACATATAATCTGAGCTTTAATTTTTCAATTTGTTAAGATTAATGGGCTGAACTAGATCAGTTGTTTTCAAATTATTTTAGTTGTAGCTCTCTTTTGTCTAATAAAAATCTAAATGGAATCCCATTATATAAATAAAGAGACCACATTATAGTATTATTTATTAGCTTTCTAACATTGAGACAATTGTGATTATCACAGAAAAGCTATTATAAATGGCAACTTTAAAAAAATAGCAAATTTGGCTTTGGCAATATTTAAGATTGTTGCAGTCAAAATGGTCTAGAAGCTTGAAGGGAGGTAAAGAAAATCTTGTTTCCACTATGGAATGACTTATCTAATCTTTACTCACATCTCTGGTCATGAATACAAAACATGGGCAAGAACCACCCAAAACTTAAGCAAGAGGACTTACTTTAGTATAATATTGTCACACTGATTTGCCACTGCAGAACTGTAAAGGAGTGATAAGAATATGGTAGAAAGATGCCTCTAAGTCGTATTTGTATTTTTTTAATGGAACTTACATACACTGTAGCTGTTCTCTTGCTTGCATAATTTGATTTGGATATACAACAATGGTGGGCTTCCCTGGTGGCTCAGACCGTAAAGAATCTGCCTGCAATTAGGAGACCCAGGTTCAATCCCTGGGTCTGATCCCCAGGAGAAGGGAATGGTTACCCACTCCAGTATTCTTGCCTGGTGAATTCCATAACAGAGGAGCCTGGCAGGGGTTACAAAGAATTGGACATAACTGAACAACTAAGCACACATATAACAATGGACTCAATTTTTTTTTAAAGGCTGGCTAAATACTTAAAAATAAAAATAATCCTCTTAAGAAGTCTAAATATCTACATGGAAATTGGAGGTAAGGCTTTAGTCAGCAGTTCAAATATAAACAAGCAGCACAGTTTTTGTTTCATGATGTGTTTATGTGTTATAATTTGGTATACATCTGAGTGGGCATGCTGTTTTTATGAGAGTGTTAAAATACTTCATATAATTTTAAAATTTAAATTTGTGTCCAACATTGGGAAACTCTGAAGAACCTTCTCCGAATTAGATGTTCTTCTAATCCTCCTAATGCTGTCATTTCTACGTAAGCTAGAAAAGCAAGAAAGACTATAGAGATGACTTCAAGAAAGACTATAAAAATTGACTTCAATTGAAGTCAATGTATCTATGTTTATCAAGATAAGATACCCATGGAACAGAGTTGACCGAATTGAAGTGGAGAATTTGTGCTAGGGAGTATCAGAAATACAGCTTTTAAAAACATATCAGGGCTTCCCTGGTGGTTCACTGGTTAAGAATCTGCCTTGCAATGCAAGGGACACTGGTTCGATCCTTGGTCTGGGAAGATTCCTTATGCTGTGAGGCAAATAAGCCTGTGAGCCACAACTACTGAGCCCGTGCGGAGCAGCTACTAATGCTGGCACATCCTAGAGCCCGCACTCCACAACTAGAGAGTAGCTCCCACTGGGCCAACTAGAGAAAGTTGCACACAACAACAAAGACCCAGCACAGCCAAAAATAAACAAATTAAAAAAAAAGTGAGTCTTCCTAGTATTAGATGAATCTCTCCACACATAAAGCTGAAAACAGTTTTTGTATCAGAGATCCATGACATTTCTAAATCAGCATTGCTGGTGTACAAGTATCTTAATTTATAAATGCAATTTCATTCCTATGTAGTCATTCACTGATAGTGACATCTGTCAGATGGAGAATAACTTTTCAGTGATTTTGTTTTTATTTACTTGAAGAACATAGCCTGATTTCAACTACAGAGGAAAGTCTCTTAACTGACCTCCACATAAACAAATCACTGAATTAATCAAAACAGCATTTCCATTTGAAAACAGACAAATGTTTACTTGTGCTCTGATCACTTGAATCATATGCTGTTGACTATCAGTTGTGTTGTTTCCAAAGCTGTCTGAGTCAATAACATTTGCTGGTATCATTTAGGCATTTAATAAAATGTTTTGTAAACAAAGGAAATATAAATAAAAAAAAAGAAACACTATTTCCATGTAAATTAAGTGGAAAGCATAGCTTTTAATACCAGCCTCTTAAAAAATGAGGTTGAATAAGATGGAAAAGAGCAGAATCTTGCCAGGAAACCCCTAGAAATCATGATTAAGAGCACCAATTCTTTACCCAGACTGCTGATATTAAAATTTCGGCTCACTACTTGGTGTATGACTTAGGGTAAGTTACATGTCTGTTCTTCAATTTTCTCAAGCGCAAAATGAAGGTAATACTAATACCTACCACACTGCTGCTGCTAAGTCGCTTCAGTGGTGTCCAACTCTGTGCAACCCCATACCTGCTACCACACAGTGCTGAACAAATTGAATAAGTAAAGATTTGTAAAGTACTTAGTGTCCAGCCCATAGTAAGCACTATATAAATATTTGGTAAATAAATAAAAATAGCTGACCATAAAAAAAACTCAACAGCTCTAAACAACTGAAATCACACATAATGTATCATCTGATCAAATTTCCATAGAACATCACAAGAATGTGATATCCCCAAACATCCCCGTGTTCATAAATTTAAAAAAGGGTCACCTATATATAGGTAGTGGTGAAAGCCAATTTGAGTTCAACAATCATAAATTTAAAGCAGAATCCAAAATGTGACCTTATTCACCAGAACATGAGTTATCAGACAAGACAGCAGTATGGACGGAACCAGACCTCTGACTTATTGAGTAGATAGGCATAGGAAAAACAAAAACAGATTATATGATTTCTGCAATTTACTAGCAAACTATTCTAAAAAACATACACAAACACTCACATAGAGTGGGGCAAGAGAGAATGATATAGTAAATATGGCAAAATGTTAATTGCTGAATTTGTGCGAATAGAGTTCTTTGCACTACTGCAGCTTCTTGGTAAGTTTGAAATAATCTCAAGTTAATAAATTTAAAAAAAATGTAAGAAAATCACAAACAAAAATAAAATAGGACCATGGTTTTGAAGAGGGGTGAGTAAAAGACAGAGGGGCAATGAAGTCTGACATATGGCAAATGTGTTGCTAAAATATGGATCTAAGCTGGAATAACAGTTTATATGAAGTTAAAGGAGCTTCCCAGGTAGTGCCACAGTAAAGAATCTGCGTGCCGGTGCAGGAGACACAAGAGACACAGGTTCCATCCCTGGGTCACGAAGATCCTCTGGAGAAGGAAATGGCAATCCACTCCTGTACTCTTGCCTGGGAAATCCCATGGACAGAGGAGCCTGGTAGGCCACAGTTCAGGGGGCTGCAAAGAGTTGGACACAACCAAGTGCACGCACACACACACACACACGAAGTTAAAGAACATGCAGTACAGGTATCAGACGAGGAGGAAAGGAACTGTGAGCATATGAGAGGCAGGAGAAATAGTCTAACCTGAAGAAGTTAAAATGCCAGGAAGACAAAACATAGACTTTTAAAAATTGTAAGGCAAAGTGATCAAATGCTCAAACAAATGAAGAAATAAAACTTCCATTTCAGGTCAGAGAAAGTTAATATAATGGGCTATTTTACTTTTGAATCTCTTTTCTACCTTGCTAACCACCCTAGTCTTACATCTTGGTTGGAATAACAAACTTAAAGAATTGTTTATACAAAAAAAAAAAAAAAGAGGAAGAAAGAAAGAAAATTCCAGTTCATCTTGCATGAATGGAGGATTAATTTGAGACAGGGATAGGTAGAGAAGGAAAAAACCTCCTGGAGCAGTTGATAAAAATGTGTCCTTTCCTAGGTGTTTATATGGAATTGGCTTGGTCTTGAATATTTAGTCAGACAAATGAAGTATGATTAATAAAAGTAAAGACAACATGATCATTTTCCTAGAAAACTCAAACTGGAAAATTATTAGAACGAAAGATGAAAGGATTTAGAAGGTAGCTGTTGTTCAGTTGCCCAGTCCTGTCTGACTCTTTGTGGCCCCACGGATTGCAGCTTGCCTCCCTGTCCCTTACCATCTCCCGGAGTTTGTCCACGTCCATGTTCATTGCACTGATGATGCTGTCCAGGCATCTCATCCTTTGACACCCTCTGATTCCACTCTCAATCTTTCCCAGCATCAGGGACTTTTCCAATGAGTCATGTGTTCACATCAAATGACCAAAATACTGGAGCTTCAGCTTCAGTATCAGTCCTTCCAGTGAATATTCAGGATTGATCTCCCTTAAGATTGACTGGTTTGATCTCCTTGCTGTCCAAAGGACTTTCAGGAGTCTTCTCAAGCAACACAGTACGAAGGCATCAAGTTTTTGACATTCTGCTTTCTTTACAGTACAGCTCTCACAACCATACATGACCACTTGACTATACAGATCTTTGTTGGCAGAGTAATATCTCTGCTTTTCAATACATTGTCTAGGTTTGTCATCTCTTTCCTGCCAAGAAGCAATTATCTTCTGATTTCATAGCTGCAGTCACCATTTGCAGTGATTTTGGAGCCCAAGAAGGGGAAATCTGTCACTACTTCCACCTTTCCCCTTCTATTTGCCTTGCAGTAATAGGGCTGGGTGCCATGATCTTAGTTTTTTCAGTCTTTAGTCTTAAGCCAGCTTTTTCACTCTTCCTTCACCCTTATTAAGAGGCTCTTTAGTTTCTCTTCATTTTCTGCCATTAGAGTGGCATCATTTATATATCTGAGGTTGTTGTTATTTCTCCTGCCTATCTTGATTCCGGATTGTAACTTATCCAGCCTGGCATTTCTCATAATGTGCTCACCCTGTTAAGCAAACGTGACAGCAGACAGCCCTGTCCTACTCTTTTCTTGATCTTGAACCAATCAGTTGTTCCATACAGGGTTCTAACTGTTGCTTCTTGACCTGCATACAAGTTTCTCAGGAGACAGGTAAGATGGTTTAGTATTCCATCTCTCTAAGAGCTTTCCACAGTTTGCCATGATCCACACAGTCAAAGGCCTTAGTGTAGCTGATGAAATAGAGATAGATGTTTTTCTGAAATTCCCTTGCTCTCTCAACAGTCCAGCGAATGTTGGCAATTTGATCTCTAGTTCCTCTTCCTTTTCTAAACTTAGCTTGGACATCTGGAAGTTTTTGGTTCACATAATGCTGAAGCCTAGCTTGCAAGATTTTAAGCATGACCTTACTAGGATGGGAGATGAGTGCAGTTTAGAAGGTACCAGGGAATAAAACAGGAACAAAACAAAGCAAGAACACAAAATCAAGAAGGGGATAAATGCTCTATCAGTTAAATATATTAATTAGCTGTAGTATTGGTGTTACAATAGGCAAGTAGTATAACAGAAGAGACTGGCCACCAAAAACCCCATAGATATGCAAATTCAGCTGATGATAGAGGTGGTATTTTTGTTTTTTGTGGTGGCGTTTTATAATCAGTAGGGAAAGAATGGCCAATTCAATATACGGTGCTGGGACAACTATATACTTGGGGTGAAGAAGGAATTCATAGGGCCTGGACTCCATCTTAGGCCTGTTCATGCTGATCATGTTCAGCCACCTTTCCAATGGACTCTGAACTCTGTGTTTAGTGTCTATGAAAACAACAACAGAAGGATAAGACCCCCTCCAGACAGGGGAACCTTGAAGATCATATCTAGGTTACTCATCGCCTAAGAGAAAACATACACTAATCACCCCTTCCTCCAGACAGGCCATAAATTTTTCTGTATCTATTGGAGTGTAACCTTGGGTTTATTGATTATTGGCTAATTGTTCGACTGTTTGAGCACATGAGCACATAGCACGTGAATGATGGGGTTATTGGGATTGTATTTTCCTTGGTTTATGTAAGTCTCAAGGAATTTGGAGTGGTGGGTTCAGACACGTACACATGGGGTATAAAAGATTTTCACAAATGCTGGTCGGTGTCCTTGGCTAAGACGAGACTCTGCCTTGGGCTCGCCGGTGTAATAAACTGCACTCCACTATCTGCATTGTCCTTCTGAGTGAGTTTGTTTCCTGGAACGTGTGGCTACAACAGGGGGAAAAGATGATTTACTTTTATAACTCATGTGATTCACAAAAATGCATTTCAGATGATTCAAGACTTAAGTCAAAACAAAAACTAAATCAAATTAAAATATAAATGCAGTAGTATAATACAAAAGAATATGTGTATCTGTACCATATTTATGAAAATCTTCTAAAGGAGATACAAAAAACGAATGCCATAATGAAAAACACCGTTAAATTTGACTACATCAAAATTTAAAACTTCTGTTCAGCAAAAGGATCACCAAAAAACTGAAAAGACAATTGATGGCCTGGGGAAAACATCTGCAACATAAATAACAGTCTAAAGCATTAATATCTAGAATACATAAAGAACTTCCAAAAAGCAATAAAAAAGGTAAAAAGCCCAAAATAAAAACTGACAATAAATAGACAGGCTGAGAAGAAGACATGTGAAAGACCTGTGAGCTTAAGATGCTCAATCTTAGCAGTAATCAGAAAATGCAAAATAAAGCAATAAAGAAGTACCACTTTTCACTTCTAAGATGCACATTTCTAAAAGACTGGCAATAGCAAGTTTCCTCAAGAGTATGGGAAAACAGCTAATGCTGGGAAAACAACTACTGCTAGAAGGACCAACTGTAACATACAATATCAATACAAACTTGAGATGTACATATCCTTTGAAATAGCAACTCCTCTTCTTCATCATGCCTGGAAAAATAATCAAATATGAGCACAAAAAATTATGTAAAATGATATTCACCAGCACTGATCATTAGAATGAAAAATATAAAACAACCTAAATGCCTATTAAGTAGGGAATGGGCAAATAAAATTCATGATATGGAAGATAATACAACACTTAAGAGAGGTGGTCTTACAGTGATATGGAAAAATTTCTAAGACATACTGTTAAGTGAGTTGAGACTGTAAAAGTGAAAACATTTAGAATGGGTATCACTAAAGTACTGCTAAGGAGAGATCAACAGGATAGAATGCTGTTCACTGAAAAGGCAAGAAGCAAAGACAAACCATTAACAATGAACATTCCCAGCATAAGACTAAAGATTTAAAACACCAGAGTCCAACTGAAAGAAACCAGACCTTCAGTTGGCTGTGATACACAGACTTGCTTAAGGCAGGAAAAAAGAAAAAAATCAAATTCCTATGAATTTTCCTAGACATTGGAGGATGATTAATGTACTACTATTTAAAAGACATCCAGCATCTACCAGGCAATGAAAGCCACTCTAATGATTCATTTAATTCTGACAATGCCAGGGTAAGTATTATGGGTTCCATTATACAGATAAAGAAAGCGAGGCTACAAAGTTAGGTATCCTTCTCCTAACTTTAAAAGGTTACTTAACTAATAACTGCTATTTGAAGTGAGGTCTGGAAAACACCATCAGTCTGTCAAGAACAGTGTGTGAAAGCGTGAGAAACTGTGCAAGCAATTATTACAGAGTCATGCTGTTTGCTGAATCTTAGAATAACATCTGGCCTTGAAAAAAGGATGTAGAATTAAAAAAAATTGTATTTCTTTTTCTTTAAAAGAATGTTCCTAAAAAATATAAACATTTAAGCTACATTTAAAATCATACATAACGATGTAGTACTTTTTTTATCTATTGATGGTAAAACTAGGTTCCTTTTCATGTCAAATGCCATGAATTTTCAACCTTTTTTCCTTGGGTGGCTTTAGTATGTTATCTTCAGAGAGTAAAATTACATGTTAGTTCAAAGAAACACATACTGAGTACCTACTGTATATCTAGGTGCTCAAAAACAAGTAAAACAAGGTATGCCCCCTCAAAACCTGAGGAATAACTTTTGGAAACCACCTGGGAGCTTTACTCAGGAGGCATGAAGCAATCAAGTACTTAGGACAAGATTATGTTTATTTGTGGCACTCTACAAAAGCTGAAGTTCTCCTTTCCAGAACTGAATCAGGTATGAATTTTAACATATTATACAGAGGTGTATATGGTCCAATCACTCAAATCAAATACTGTTTTTATTGCCTATTAGCTTGATTTTAATATCTTATAGCAAGAAACCTAGGATATTAAGTATAAGCCTTTATAAAATCATTTGATTTTGTTTATTTTTATTATAGAAATGTCCTTCGAATTCTTCAGCTTATAATTCAATGTTTTTCCTTGATGACTTAAGGTATTTAAAATTCTTTTTGGACCAAGAGTGAAAACATGGCAGTAACCTTGATACTAACACTGAACACAGAGTGTGTTATATTTGAGTTTCAGGAACACTCAGCATGGCAGAAATGCTGGGAATCTGAAGCAACTTAAGAGGTTGAAACACTAAAGTTGGCTTAGGAGGCTTTAGGAATATTAGGAGATGAGATGATGCAAGCAATTTTATCTCTGGAAAAATCAATCTAATGTTAATGAAAAAATTTCCATGGCAAGTTGATACAGAGGCAAAGATGCAGAATAAAAAGATAAAAGATGTTTTTAGTTTTAACTATGGGTATTGTTTGAAGACTTTATTGAAGCTTTCTGCTTCTAAACTTCAATTGGGATATGTTTTAATATCTTTATTTTTATAGTTTTCAAGAAGGATACTGATGACCCAGATTAACCTGTAAACTAATAAACTAGTTTCTATTGACTTAGAGAGTCAAAGTTACTGGAATAAGTTATATAAATTTTAGGAGACTTTATTAATTCTAGTTCATACTTGAGCAGTAATATTATTTATTGATCCATTGTTTTGGTCAGAAAGATATTCATATTTGAATTAGAAAACAGATGTTGACACATATGCCATCAATTAAACACATCAGGCAACAATAAAACATACCTATGAATTTTTACAATAAAAACAAGAGACAAATAAAAAGAATTTATCTAGGTTATAAAAAAATAATCATGAAAGCTTTGAGTAAATTTCAAATTTAAATTACCAGGTCATTTCTTACTAGTAATAAACAATTAATAAATAAATCCAAAGATGTGACTGCAATGATAATTCTAATGTTTCTGGCATGAACAAATCAAAAGACAACTGTAGCAATAATTTGTATATTTTAAGTGTGAACACTTCAATAGACAATATCTTTTCTTTTCTTTTCTTTTCTTTTTTTTTCTGCACTGCATGGCTGATAGGATCTCAGTTCCCTGACCAGGGATCAAACCTGGGCCATGGCTGTGAAATTGCTGAGTCCTAACTACTGGGCCACAAGGAACTCTCCCCAACCCCAATTTTTTTTTTCCAACAGACACTGTCATTTTTGGAAAAAAAAAAAAAAAGCCAGGATATTGTAATACAAGTACTTTAACTGTATTATAAAATTAGTGCTGAATGATAGATAAAATCCCATATTATTTCATATTTTCAATCTTGTTTTTTTATCAGACATCACAACAGCTCACAACTATATAAATTCTATTTTCCTAGAAAAAAATTTGGAAGCCTCAATCTACTTCATATATATATGACCATACATATAAGTATATAAGTAAACATACATACACATAAAATGCCAGAAAGCCACTGGGAAATTTCATATTACCAACTCTTCATTAATCTCACAAAGTACAAAGACTTGTCATTAACAATTAAAAGTGAAATTATACGTCATCAAAATGCATGTTGTGAGATGTTACTGTTTTTAATCTTTTTCATTTGTTCAGCTATAGATATGTGAGAGTACTTGGGTCAAACTGAACCAGTAATTCAGATAATGAGAATTTTACAATACTTTTATCCCTTTCTTCCACTGGACTTTATAATACTTCAGAATTAAAGAAAATCTTTGTTGAAAAGAGTCTTTTTCTAAGTTTTATGATTGGCTTATAATATGGTTATTCATTCATTTGTACAAAAGTATATGAACTGGGTATAAAATCAAATGAAATCAAATCCTTCATTAGGGCCTACTATACATCAGACATAGTTCCAGGTACTAGGGATACTACAATTGGGAGGCTTATGCTGTAGAGGTTAAGACCAAAAATCAATAAATGAATATATAAATAAAATAACTACCAGCCATGTGAGGTGCTATGAAAGAAATAAAGAAGGGTCTAAGAGAGAACAAGGGTAAGGAGTGGGAAAGATCTCCTTTAGAGGGATCCCTGAAGAAGTCCTCTCTGAGGAGATGAAATTTAAGTGAGACCTAAAAGATGAGAGAGAAACTGTGCATGAGAAGGGAATAAGGGGAATAGTTTTCTAGGTAACAGAAACAGCATGTGCAAAACTCCAGAGGTGGATGAGTTGGCTGTGTTCCAGAGACTGAAGGAAGATCCATGGTGGTGGAATGTAATGAGTGAAGTGGGGAGTGGCATGAGATGATGTTGGAGAAATAAGCAGGGAGGGAATGATGTAGGGCCTTATTTTTCATAATCATGTTGTGAACTTTATTTTAATTGCAATGGGAAGTTGTCAAGAATAAAAGTATAGGAGTAATACGACTTTAATTGCATTTTAAGAAGGTATCGCTTTTTTGTTGTGTTAAGAATGGACTGGAAGAAGCAATGGCTAGAAGTCTGTGATAAAGGTTGACAGCCTGATAAAATTTTGGATGCTTGTTTGTAACTGCCTCTTAAAACTACTTCTTTGTATTAAGCTGTGACTAATAACAACAGGTGTGGGTTTCTCAGGTTGTTCACGGCTGAAGACTTCACCTACAATGCATGAGATGCAGGTTTGATACCTGGGTTGGAAAGATTCCCTGAAGAAGGAAATGGCAACCCACTCCAGTATTCTTGTGCCTGGGAAATCTCATGGATAGAGAAGCCTCGTGAGCTACGGTTGACAGGGTTGCAAAAGAGTAGCACATAACTTAGTGACTGAACAGCAACAATAATAATAACAGGTTTAATTATGATTCCCCTTAATGGACCACAACCTTCTCATGGCAAAGGAGCTTGTATAAATCAATGAAGCTATGAGCCATGCCATGCAGGTCCATCCAAGGGCCAGGTCATAGAGGAGAGTTCTGAAAAATCATGGTCTACTGGAGGAGGAAATGGCAACCCACTTCAGTATTCTTGCCTTGAGAACCCCATGAACAGTATGAAAAGGCAAAAACATATGACATGGGAAGATGAGTGCCCCCTGGTTGGAAGGTGTCCAATATGCTACTGGAGAAGAGTGGAGAACAGTTACTAATAGCTCCAGAAAGAATGAAGCACCTGTGCCAAAGTGGAAACAATGCTCAGCTATGTATCCGTCCAGTGGTGAAAGTAAAGTCCGATGCTGTAAAGAACAATACTGCATAGGAGCCTGGAATGTTAGGTCCATGAATCAAGGTAAATTGGAAGTGGTCAAAACCCACCAAATCAATGATTTTTTAAAACATAAGGATCAGAAGACAAAAGTATCGGGGCCACTTCATGGCAAATAGAAGGGGAAAAAGTGGAAATAGTGACAGATTTTATTTTCTTGGGCTTCAAAGTCTCTGTGGACCGGGACTGCAGCCACGCAATTAAAAGACACTTGCTTCTTGGAAGAAAAGCTATGACAAACCTAGACAGTGTATTAAAAAGCAGAGACATCACTTTGCCAACAAAGGTCCGTATGGTCAAAGCTATGGATTTTCCAGTGGTCATGTACGGATGGGACAGTTGTACCAGAAGGAAGGTTGAGTGCTGAAGAATTCATGTTTTTGAACTGTAGTGCTGGAGAAGACTCTTCAGAGTCTCCCGGACGGCAAGGAGTTCAAACCTGTCAATCCTAAAGGAAATCAACTCAATACTCATTGGAAGGACTGATGCTGCAATACTTTGGTCACCTGATGCAAAGAGCTGACTCATTGGAAAAGACCCTGATGTAGGGAAAGACTGAAGGCAAAGGAGAAGGAGGTGGCCGAGGATGAGATGGTTAGATAGCATCACTGACTCAATGACCATAAATCTGACCGAACTCTGAGAGATAGTGGAGGACAGGGAAACCTGACATGCTGCAGTCCATGGGGTCACAAAGAGTTGGATACGCTTAGCAAATGAACAACAACAACACTTATGATTGGAGAACTGGGTCATGCTGGAGACTGGAATAGTAGGAATAGTAGGAAGTGTACACTGGGCATGGCCACACAGGTATCTTGGACTCTGGAAAAGCGTATTTCAAAGTATTCACAGAGAGATAAATGCATGTTTTTTGCCTCTGTTACAAGGAATGCAAAGAATGTTTTGAAAGTAAAAAATAAAAGGACACCCTGACCATGACCACATATTTAGCCTAAGCAGAAAGCTGAAGGAACCAATGTTATGTAGAGGCTCAAGGAGTTGCACAGAGAGCTTTCCATGTGGCTTAGGTATAAAGAGGTAATATTACAAAAGTAAAATAAAAGTCATATAAACCTAACATTCAGCCTTTAAGACCTTATGTGATTGACTTCTGAATACTTCCCTGACTGCATTTTGTACCACTCTCTTCTTTGTAAATGACTCTAATTGTGTCCTTCTTCCAGTTCCTAGACTGTGTATATAAGCCCAGACTTATTCTTTGGGTTTTAGTAGTTGCTGTTCCATCTTCTAAACTCTTCTAATACTTGAGTTCAACTATCACTTCAAAACGCCATTTTGTTTATTTTAATCATAGCCCACATTCTTAACTAAAACAACCTGTTCCTATCTTTACTGTATTTCTCTAATCAATTGCATTTAAGCAATAGAACAAGGCCTTTGTCTACCCTTTCATGACATGATCCTCAGTGCTTAACACAACTTCTGGCACATTATAGGTTTTCAGTAAATACTTACCGAGTGCAAAGGAGGAAGAAAAGTAGAAGGAAAGGAAGGGAAAAATGAAAAGGCATTAGAGAAGAATACAAAAATTTTTATCAAGTTCAGAATGAATTGAGCTTTAGAAAAATCCTAAAAATACAAAAGGAACTTTAAAGTTATGATTGGAACAAGAAGAGGATTAAGAGAAAATCTTTTACTTTGATAAACACAAGAATAATAAAATGAAATTAAAAGAGAATTAAATTTCTATTTTGTTTTCATCAAAGAGAACAAATCTTTTGTCAAAATGAAAAACTAATTTGATTAAGAATAAATCAGAGAGAATTCTGGCTTGTAGCCAAGATGGAACAACAGGGGTCATATCTGCCCTCTGCCTGAAATAACAACAACAAAAGGCAGATAAAATACATGAAGGAAGGGTTTTTAAGACATTAGATATCAGTCAATCAAGTACAGTGACTTTTCAGAAATAGGAAGCAAAGGAAATGAGCCCTAAAACTGTCCCAGCTTATTGCCTTGAGTGAGTTTCCAGTCTGTGTGCAAAGACGGTGAACCCAGTTGGAGCCCAGCAGACTAAGCTGAGATGTAGCCGAAGAGTCAGTGACAATCGAGGCAATGTGAATCTACAGGGCAGAATGCTAGAGAAGGAAGAGCTGCAGAGAGAGAAATGAAGAAATCTGGGGAGAATTCCCTTTGAGTATCAATGAGAGTATATTAATCAGTGCATGCATATGAGGAAAATAACAGAGGCTGAGGAAAGAAGCCTGGCTTGGAAAATTCTGTAAGCCAGTCTTCAACAGTATGTGAACTGTGAACTTCCAGATGTTCAAGCTGGATTTAGAAAAGGCTGAGGAAAATGAAAGTTGCTCAGTCATGTCTGACTCTTCATGACCCCATGGTCTATAAAGTCCATGGAATTCTCTAGGCTAGAATACAGGAGTGGGTAGCCTTTCCCTTCTCTAGGGGATCTTCCCAACCCAGGGATTGAACCCAGGTCTCCCGCATTGCAGGTGGATTCCTCACCAGCTGAGCCACAAGGGGAGCCCAAGAGTAACGGAGTAGGTAGCCTATCCCTTCTCTAGTGATCTTCCCAACCCAGGAGTCAAACTAGGGTCTCATGCATTGCAGGCAGATTCTTTACCAACTGAGCTATCAGGGAAGAGGAACCAGAGATCAAATTGCCAGCATCCACTGCATCATCAAAAAAGCAAGAGAGTTCCAGAAAAACATCTACTTCAGCTTTATTGACTATGCCAAAATCTTTCACTGTGTGGATTACAAATAATTGGAAAATTCTGAAAGAGATGGGAATACCACACCACCTTAACTGCCTCCTGAGAAATCTGTATGCAGGTCAAGAAGCAACAGTTAGAACCGACCATGGAACAGCAGACCGGTTCCAAATTAGGAAAGGAGTACGTCAAATCTGTATATTGTCACCCTGCTTATTTAACTTCTATGCAGAGTACATCATGCAAAATGCCAGGCTGGATGAAGCATGAGCTGGAGTCAAGACTGCTGGGAGAAATATCAATAACCTCAGATATGGAGATGACACTACTCTTATGGCAGAAAGCGAAGAAGAACTAAAGAGCTTCTTGATGAAAGTGAAAGAAGAGAGTGAAAAAGTTGGCTTAAAACTCAACATTCAGAAAACAAAGATTGTGACATCCAGTCCCATCAGTTCAGTTCAATTCAGTCACTCAGTTGTGTCTGACACTTTGCGACCCCATGAATTGCAGCACACCAGGCCTCCCTGTCTATCACCAACTCCTGGAGTTTACTCAACCTCATGTCCATCAAGTCAGTGATGCCATCCAACCATCTCATCCTCTGTCGTCCGCTTCTCCTCTTGCCCCCAATCCCTCCCAGCATCAGAGTCTTTTCCAATGAGTCAACTCTTCGCATGAGCTGGCCAAAGTATTGGAGTTTCAGCTCCAGTCCCATCACTTCATGGCAAATAGATGGAGAAACAATGGAAACAGTGAGAGACTTTGTATTTTTGAGCTCCAAAATCACTGCAGATGGTGACTGCAGCCATGAAATTAAAAGACGTTTGCTCCTTGGAAGAAAAGCTATGACCAATCTAGATAGCATATTAAAAAGCAGAGACATTACTTGGCCGACAAAGATCCGTCTAGTCAAGGCTATGGTTTTTCCAGTGGTCATGATGGATGTGAGAGTTGGACTATAAAGAAAACTGAGCACCAAAGAATTGATGCTTTTGAACTGTGGTGCTTGAGAAGACTCTTAAGAGTCCCTTGGACTGCAAGGAGATCCAACCAGTCCATCCTAAAGGAAATCAGTCCTGAATATTCATTGGAAGGACTTAAGCTGAAACTGAAAGTTGCTGAAGCTGAGACTGAAACTCCAATACTTTGGCCACCTGATGTGAAGAACTGATTCACTGGAAGAGACCCTCAGTTCAGTTGCTCAGTCGTGTCGACTCCTTGAGACCCCATGAATCGCAGCACACCAGGACTCCCTGTCCATCACCAACCCCCAGAGTTCACTCAGACTCACGTCCATCAAGTCAGTGATGCCATCCAGCCATCTCACTCTCTGTTGTCCCCTTCTCCTCCTGCCCCCAATCCCTCCCAGCATCAGAGTCTTTTCCAATGAGTCAACTCTTTGCATGAGGTGGCCAAAGTATTGGAGTTTCAGCTTTAGCATCATTCCTTCCAAAGAAATCCCAGGGTTGATCTCCTTCAGAATGGACTGGTTGGATCTCCTTGCAGTCCAAGGCACTCTCAAGAGTTTTCTCCAACACCACAGTTCAAAAGCATCAATTCTTCGGTGGTCAGCTTTCTTCACAGTCCAACTCTCACATCCATACATGACCACTGGAAAAACCATAGCCTTGACTAGACAGACCTTAGTCGGCAAAGTAATGTCTCTGCTTTTGAATATGCTATCTAGGTTTGTCATAACTTTTCTTCCAAGGAGTAAGCGTCTTTTAATTTCATGGATGTAGTCACCATCCGCAGGGATTTTGGAGTCCAAGAAAAATAAAGTCTGACACTGTTTCCACTGTTTCCCCATCTATTTCCCATGAAGTGATGGGACCGGATGCCATGATCTTTGTTTTCTGAATGTTGAGCTTTAAGCCAACTTTTTCACTCTCCTCTTTCACTTTCATCAAGAGGCTTTTTAGTTCCTCTTCACTTTCTGCCATCAGGGTGGTGTCATCTGCATATCTGAGGTTACTGATATTTCTCCCAGCAATCTTGATTCCAGCTTATGTTTCTTCTAGACCAGCGTTTCTCATGATGTACTCTGCATAGAAGTTAAATAAGCAGGGTGACAGTATACAGCCTTGATGTACTCCTTTTACGATTTGGAACCAGTCTGTTGTTCCATGTCCAGTTCTAACTGTTGCTCCCTGACCTGCATACAGATTTCTCAAGAGGCAGGTCAGGTGGTCTGGTATTCCCATCTCTTTCAGAATTTTCCACAGTTTATTGTGATCCACACAGTCAAAGGCTTTGGCATAGTGAATAAAGCAGAAATAGATGTTTTTCTGGAACTCTCTTGCTATTTCCATGATCCAGCAGATGTTGGCAATTTGATCTCTGGGTCTTCTGCCTTTTCTAAAACCAGGTTGAACATCAGGAAGTTCACGGTTCACGTATTGCTGAAGTCTGGCTTGGAGAATTTTGAGCATTACTTTACTAGCATGTGAGATGAGTGCAATTGTTCAGTAGTTTGAGCATTCTTTGGCATTGCCTTTCTTTGGAAGAGACCCTGATGCTGGGAAAGATTTAAATCAGGAGGAGAAGGGGACGACAGAGGTTGAGATCATTGGCTGGCATTACTGACTCAATGGACATGAGTTTGAGTAAGCTCTGGGAGTTGTTGAAGGACAGGAAAGAGTTGGGCATGAGTGAGCAACTGAACTGACTGAACTCAACTAAGGAGAGAATCCCCTGAATGGAGAGAGAGAATAGCACTTGGAATTCACACTGGGCTAGAAACTAGAATACTTCATAATTCATGAGATATAGAGTACATACTCAGCAGTGTCTTACCTAGTAATGGGGAATATGTAGACTTAGACTAAACACTGTTCTGGTATCACTTACTGAGTTTCAAAAGCTAGATCTGAAAGGATCAAACTGCTATTTCCAAATTGCTTAACTGCATTCCAGAGCAATGCTGAAGAATATTTAAAAACATTCACAAATACCCAGGACCCCACAAGGAAAAATTCAGTGTCTAAGATGAAATAAAAATGATCAGACATGGAATAAAGCAGGAAAATAAAACATATAGTGAGGAATAAAATCAGTTAATCTTGAATGAAATCCTAGGGAATTATGCTGAGTGAAAAAAGTCAATCCCCAAAGGTTATATACTATATGATTTCATTTATTTAACATTTTTGAAGTGACAAAATTTTAGAAATGGAGACCAGATTAGTTGTTGCAGGAATTAGGAATGTAAGGTGGGCCCAAGACAGAAGTGGTATGGTTATAAAAGGGCAATGCGAGGGATTCTTGTGGTTATGGAACTACCTTGACCATAGTGGTAGACATACAAACTTACACATGTAATAGAATTCTATAGAACTAAACACATATACATGCACATGAATGAATACAAGTAAAATCAGGGAAATCTGAATAAAATCAATGCTTTGTATAAGTATACGCTGGTTATGATATTACACTGGTTCTACAAAATGTTACTACTGGCGTATAATGGATAAAGGGTACATGAAATTTCTCTGTATTATTTCTTACACTTGTATGTGAACCTACAATTATAATTAAATGAATGAAAATTTCAATTAAAAAAATCAATCAATTGAAACTGATACAGAGCAACAGATTTTATTTGTTACTTTAAATTTTTTTTTATTGAAGGATAATCGATTTACAGAATTTTGTTGTTTTCTGTCAAACCTCAACATGAATCAGGCACAGGCATCCATATATCCCCTCCCTTTTGTACCTCCCTCCCGTCTCCTGCCCCATCCCACCCCTCTAGATTGATACAGAGCCCCTGTTTGAGTTTCCTGAGCCATACAGCAAATTCCTGTTGGCTATCTATTTTACATATAGTAATGTAAGCTTCCATGTTACTCTTTCCATACATCTCACCCTCTCCTCTCCCCATGTCCATAAGTCTATTTCTCTATGTCTGTTTCTCCATTGCTGTCCTGTAAATAAATTCTTCAGTACCAGACTGACAGATTTTAGAATTAGCAGATAAGAATATTAACACATAATTGTAACTGTATTCCATATGTTCAAACATATAAAGAGATATTCAAGATATAAAAAAGAGACCCTAACTGAACTTCTAGAGACAAAAACTATGATGTGAAAAACACACTGCATACGATTAACAGCAGATTAGACACAGCAGAAAAGATCCGTAAACTTGAAGACATAATGATAGAAACGATTCAAAATGAAATGGAGAAAGTAGAGACTGAAAAAAAAAAGGACAGTGTCATTGATCTGTGGGATGATTCAAGTGTAATTCAAGTGTACCTGGAAACCATAAGGAGAGAAGAAAGAAGGAACAACAACAAAACTTGAAGAAACAATGGCTAAAATTTTCTTGGATTTGATGAAAATTGTAAGCCCAGAGATCCAAGAAACACAATGAATCTCAAACACAAAAAGTATGAAGTAAACTACCTTGAAGTATATTATAATCAAATTGTTTAAAATCAGACATAAAAATAGTCTGAAAAGCAGCTGAAGGGTGGAGGGGAATGTGTTTTGTACAAAAGACCAAAGTTAAGGATAACAGCAAATTCCTCACTGAAAACAATGCATGTGAGAAGACCGTAAGCTCTCATCTTTGAAGTACTAAAAAGTTTCCCTAAACCTGTCAACCTAGAATTCTATATTTAGCAAAAATATTTTTCAAAAATGTAGGTGATATAAAGACTTTTTCAGATATACTAAGTTGAAAACATTTAAGTAATGATTAAAAACAAAAGGCCTTCATGAAGATGCAAAATAACACCACACTGAAATCTGGATCTAAGACAAAGGGAATGCAGAGTACCAGAAATAGTAATTATGGCTAAACATATAGAATGTTTTTCTTGTGTTCAAATTTCTTTAAAGATAGTTAACAATTAAAAAAATGTATTGTGAGGTTTATAGCACACATAAACAGAACATAGAAAGCAAAGGGGAAAAGAACAAAGATCAAATGGACAAACGGCAAAATTATACACTTAACCCTAAACAAATCAATAACCATATTAAACATAAATGGTCTAAATATCCCAATTAAAAGGAAGAGGTTATCAGACTTCATTAAAAAATAGCAAAGCTGCCTAAAAAATCATTTTAAATATAATGGCAAAATGACAAAGATAAATTCTATTAACACTAATCAAAAGAAAGACAGAACAGGCATTTGTTATAGCCCAAACTGAAAGAAACCCAAATATCCATCACAGGTGAAAAGACAGATAACCTGATTGTGGTACATCCATATAATGGAATACAACTCTGAAAAAAAAACAAAATTATTGACTCATGTAACACCAAGAATAAATCCCAATGTTATCATCTTGAGTGAAAAGAGTCTAAGGAAAAAAGAGTATATACTGCCTTACCCCATTCATATAAAATTCTAGAAAATATAAACTAATCCATAAGGGGGGCCAAGAGGAGCTCCACATTCAAGGTCAGGAGGGGTGGCTATGAGGAGATACCCCTTGTCCAAGATAAGAAGCAGCAGCTGCACTTTGCTGGGGCAGCTGTGAAGAGATACCCCAAGTCCAAGTTAAGAGAAACTCAAGTAAGATGGTGGGTGTTGCAAGAGGGCATCAGAGGGCAGACACACTGAAACCATACTCACAGAAAACTGGTCAATCTAATCACACAGACCACAGCCTTGTCTAACTCAATGAAACTAAGCCATGCCATGTGGGGCCACCCAAGATGGGCGGGTCATGGTGGAGAGGACTGACAGAATGTGGTCCACTGGAGAAGGGAATGGCAAACCACTTCAGTATTCTTGCCTTGAGAACCCCATGAACAGTATGAAAAGGCAAAATGATAGGACACTGAAAGAAGAACTCCCCAGGTCGGTAGGTACCCAATATGCTACTGGAGATCAGTGGAGAAATAACTCCAGAAAGAATGAAGGGATGGAGCCAAAGCAAAAACAATACCTAGTTGTGGATGTGACTGGTGATAGAAGCAAGGTCAGATGCTGTAAAGAGCAATATTGCATAGGAACCTGGAATGTTAGGTCCATGAATCAAAGCAAATTGGAAGTGGTTAAACAGGAGATGCATGAGTGAATGTCGACATTCTAGGAATCAGTGAACTAAAATGGACTGGAATGGGTGAATTTAACTCAGATGATCATTATATCTACTACTGTGGGCAGGAATCCCTTAGAAGAAACGGAGTAGCCATCACGGTCAACAAGAGAGTCCAAAATGCAGTACTTGGATGCAATCTCAAAAATGACAGAATGATCTCTGTTCGTTTCCAAGGCAAACCATTCAATATCAAAATAATCCAAGAATATGCCCCAACCAATAACGCTGAAGAAGCTGTTGAATGGTTCTATGAAGACCTACAAGACCTTTTAGAACTAACACCCAAAAAAGATGTCCTTTTCATTATAGGGGATTGGAATGCAAAAGTAGGAAGTCAAGAAACACCTGGGGTAACAGGCAAATCTGGCCTTGGAGTATGGAATGAAGCAGGGCAAAGGTTAATAGAGTTTTGCCAAGAAAACACGCTGGTCATAGCAAACACCCTCTTCCAACAACACAAGAGAAGACTCTACACATGGACATCACCAGATGGTCAACACCAAAATCAGATTGATTATATTTTTTGCAGTCAAAGTTGGAGAAGCTCTATACAATCAGCAAAAACAAGACTGGGAGCGGACTGTGGCTCAGATCATGAACTCCTTATTGCCAAATTCAGACTTATATTGAAGAAAGTAGGGAAAACCACTAGACCATTCAGGTATGACCTAAATCAAATCCCTTATGACTATACACTGGAAGTGAGAAATAGATTTAAGGGCCTAGATCTGATGGATAGAGTACCTGATGAACTATGGAATGAAGGTTCATGACATTTACAGGAGACAGGGATCAAGACCATCCCCATGGAAAAGAAATGCAAAAAAGCAAAATGGCTGTCTGGGGAGGCCTTACAAATAGCTGTGAAAAGAAGAGAAGCGAAAAGCAAAGGAGAAAAGGAAAGATATAAGCATCTGAATGCAGAGTTCCAAAGAATAGCAAGGAGAGATAAGAAAGCCTTCTTCAGTGATCAATGCAAAGAAATAAGAGGAAAACAACAGAATGGGAAAGACTAGAGATCTCTTCAAGAAAATTAGAGATACCAAGGGAACATTTCATGAAAAGATGGGCTTGATAAAGGACAGAAATGGTATGGATCTAACAGAAGCAGAAGATATTAAGAAGAGGTGGCAAGAATACACAGAAGAACTGTACAGAAAAGATCTTCATGACCCAGATAATCACGATGGTGTGTTCCCTCACCTAGAGCCAGACATCCTGGAATGTGAAGTCAAACAGGCCTTAGGAAGCATCACTATGAACAAAGCTAGTGGAGGTGATGGAATTCCAGTTGAGCTATTTCAAATCCTGAAAGATGATGCTGTGAAAGTGCTGCACTCAAGATACCAGCAAATTTGGAAAACTCAGCAGTGGCCACAGGACTGGAAAAGGTCAGTTTTCATTCCAATCCCAAAGAAAGGCAATGCCAAAGAATGCTCAAACTATTGCACAATTGCACTGATCTCACATGCTTTAAAGTAATGCTCAAAATTCTCCAAGCCAGGCTTCAGCAATACGTGAACCGTGAATTTCCCGATGTTCAAGCTGGTTTTAGAAAAGGCAGAGGAACCAAAAATCAAATTGCCAACATCTGCTGGATCGTGGAAAAAGCAAGAGAGTTCCAGAAAAATATCTATTTCTGCTTTATTGACTAGGTCAAAGCTGTTGACTGTGTGGATCACAGTAAACTGTGGAAAATTCTGAAAGAGATGGGAATACCAGACCACCTGACCTGCCTCTTGAGAAACCTATATGCAGGTCAGGAAGCAACAGTTAGAACTGGACATGGAACAATAGACTGGTTCCAAATAGAAAAAGGAGTACATCAAGGCTGTATACTGTCATCCTGCTTATTTAACTTCTATGCAGAGTATATCATGAGAAATGTTGGGCTGGAAGAAGCAAAGCTGGAATCAAGATTGCTGGGAGAAATATCAATAACCTCAGATATGCAGATGACACCACCCTTATGGCAGAAAGTGAAGAGGAACTAAAAAGCCTCTTGATGAAAGTGAAAGTGGAGAGTGAAAAAGTTGGCTTAAAGTTCAACATTCAGAAAACGAAGATCATGGCATCCGGTCCCATAACTTCATGGGATAGATGGGGAAACAGTGGAAACAGTGTCAGACTTTATTTTTTTTGGACTCCAAAATCACTGCAGATGGTGACTGCAGCCATGAAATTAAAAGACGGTTACTCCTTGGAAGGAAAGTTATGACCAACCTAGACAGTGTATTAAAAAGCAGAGACATTACTTTGCCAGCAAAGGTCCATCTAGACAAGGCTATGGTTTTTCCAGTAGTCATGTGTGGATGTGAGAGTTGGACTGTGAAGAAAGCTGAGCGCCGAAGAACCGATGCTTTTGAACTGTGGTGTTGGAGAAGACTCTTGAGAGTCCCTTGGACTGCAGAGCGATCCAACCAATCCATTCTGAAGGAGATCAGTCCTGGGTGTTCTTTTGAAGGAATGATGCTAAAGCTGAAACTCCAATACTTTGGCTACCTCATGTGAAGAGCTGACTCATTGGAAAAGACTCTGATGCTGGGAGGGATTGAGGGCAGGAGGAGAAGGGGACGACCAAGGATGAGATGGCTGGATGGCATCACTGACTCGATGGACGTGAGTCTGAGTGAACTCTGGGAGTTGGTGATGGACAGGGAGTCCTGGCATGCTGCAATTCATGGGGTCGCCAAGAGTCGGACACAACTGAGCGACTGAAGTGAACTGAACTGAATGACAGAAAACAGATTAGTGATTGCTTGGGGACATCAAGGAGATGAGGAAAAGGAGGTAGAGATTAGAAAGGAATATAAGAAAACTTCTGGTGGACATGGGTATGTTAATTAAATTAATTGTGGAGATGGTTTCACATATGTTAAAACATGAAACTGTACTCTTTAATGTGTGTTATTTATTGTTATGTCAACTATATCATTATAAAACCATTAATAATTGTAGCAGGTGTGATCAATGAATGTTAAAAACAATAGATGAAGGTATAGAAGAAACAAGATTATTTGCATATTACAACATATTTCCTTTCAAATATTTATTAATTGCAAAGGAGGAAAATAGCAACTTTAAAGTGGAGAAACCTGACAGACACCCACTAAATCAAGTTATCAAGGTTAATATCATCAGTAGTAAGACATATCAAAATCATGCACCCCAGGTATAATGCACTGAGAAGGGAAAATCACTTTCAAATATCTGACCGCTAAATTCATAATCTCAACCTAATTAGATAAAACATCAGATAAATTCAAGCTGAGGGACATTAAGAAAAATGCCTGACTAGCTGGTATTCAAAGTGTCAAGGTTATGAAGGGTATACAGAGATTAAGGAACTCTAACAGATTGGAAGAGACTAGACTAAGAGGAAATGAAAATAAGTGTAATGTGGGATCCTGGACTGCATCTTGAAAAGAAAAAGTGTACTAATGGAAAAACTGGTGAAATCACAATAAAATATACAGTTTAATAATATTGCATCAATATTAATTTCTTAGTTTTGATAACAGTATTATACTTATGTGGACATGAGTTTGAGTGAACTTTGGGAGTTGGTGATGGACAGGGAGGCCTGGTGTGCTGCGATTCATGGGGTCGCAAAGAGTCGGACACGACTGAGCAACTGAACTGAACTGAACTGAAGGTGTTAACATTATGGGGCTTCCCTGGTAGCTCAGACGGTAAAATGTCTGCCTGCAATGCGGGAGACCCGGGTTCGTTTCCTGGGTCGGGAAGAGCCCCTGGAAAAGGAAATGGCAATCCACTCCAGCACTCTTGCCTGGAAAATCCCATGGACGGAGGAGCCTGATAGGCTACAGTCTATGGGGTTGCAAAGAGTTGGACATGACTGAGCAACTTCACTTCACTTCACTTTTTTAACATTATGGGAGACTAGGTAAAACTACATGGAAATGCTCTGTGCTATTTTTATTACCATTTTGTTAGTCTACTTCAAAACAAAAAAATTAAAAATAAAAATCAATCATAGATTCAAACAGATGAAGTAGCAGAACTCTTACTTGCTTTGACCGATCTCTCTTTGGCATCATGACCTACATGACTGCCTGAAAAGAGATGAATGAGAGAATCTGGAGATGAAATGACTGAATGGATGATGGTAGTCTTTGAAGAACTACAGAAACTAGAAGAGATGATGAGAAACTAGATAATGAATGAAACTTTAATTTTTTTGAAAAGGAAAAGAATGTAGAGATCTCAAACTATAAACCAGTCAGGCTTTAAATTGTGCTTTTTAAGCCCTGCACAATTTCTAGAAAGAATTAGTGAACATATAGTTTTATACATGGTTAGAAAGGAAAACAGGGATGAATATGAGTTAGGTCAGTTTCACCAAGAACAAGTCATGTTAGACTAACCTCAATCATTTCCTGAAAGCATTGCTTGCTTGGCAGATCTGAAAAATACTATAAACCTAGTAAATTTGATTTTAATAAGGTATTTGGCAGAGTCATTGAAAGCTTGTGGGCCAAATGGTATAAAATGAGAGCTAGATGACATTTCAAAAGTAATATATATTTATTATTGATAGAATGACTACAGATTTTATGACTCAATGTCCAAGATCTATCTCCTATTAAATTCTCTACTGGCAGATCAAAAGGCTTCTTCTCTGCAGTCCTATCCAAATAAACACTTTCCATTAACTAGGATGAGGAAACACTTAGATGGAAGGATGGCTGATGGTTGCAGAACAGAATTAGGATCCTAATATCCTTAAAGGAATTTAAAAATCAGATCAGGTATTGATGAACTTATTTACAGGCAAGGAATGGAGATGCAGATGTATGGAATGGACTTAAGGACACAGTGAGGAAAGTGGAGAGTGGGATGAATGGAGAAAGTATCATTGACATATATACATATACACAACCATGTGTGAAATAGATAGCTAGTGATAAGTTGCTGTATAACTCAGGGAACCCGGTCTGGTGCTCTGTGATGACCTAAAGGGGTAGATTGAGGAAAGGGAGGGAGGCTCAAGATGAAGAGGATATATGTATAATTATGGCTGATTTGTGTTGTACGGCAGAAACCAACACAACATTAACCAACACAGCATTGTAAAGCAATTTTCCTCCAATTAAAAATAATTAAAAAAAAATAAGATCAAATGGAAGATGGAGGTTTATCCTTTGGTTAACTTCAAGTTCAGTAAGTTTTGCTGTACAATACAGATGGTATTGGACCAATGGGATCATACTTATCAGAGAGTAATATTCAGCCTATATTAGAATGGGGAATTTTGACAAACTGTAAACGTTGCCATATTTCATTCATCAAATTTCTTTCACAGAAAAATGAGAATAAGGAGATTCTATCGTAAGACTCTTTCTTAAAAAATCACTCTGTACAAATAGAATGAGAGCCAGGATTTCATTATAACCAGTTTCTGATTGTCTTGGTGAATATGGGGAGAACTAACTCTAGGTTAGTATAACGGACCAGCCTCTTTATTAATGTACCATGGCTAAGGCTGGGTGAGAATATTTATACATGCTAATTTGGCACAGTACCACGATGGCAGTAGCATTAGAGCTGGAGGAAATAAATAGAAGACAAACACTTACTAAGTTCTGGTAACAGATGCTGAGCAGTAATTTTCCTATTGTGAAAGGCTAGTACTAGTACTGAGGTACTAGCCTTACTTTAATGAAAGCTAGCTCCACTTCCATTTTATATAAAAGGATTCCATCTGAGATTCCATCAGATAAAAGCTTCTTATATTTACAAATAAAGCAACACCTCCCAAATAATGATCTTTTAAAACATATAAGGATCAGAAGACAAAAGTATCAGGCTCACAGGATACACACTGATGAATTAACCAGAGAATAATACTAATAAAACCAAATATAACCTAGTAGGCCATGTAATCAGTTTGCTAGGGATTGGCAAACTTTGTTAAACAGTTTGTTTCAGTATCAATCCTTTTTCATTTCATACATTTTTATCTTATAGAGAGATACTGAGGGCCTGACCTGGGATTTTGAGAGTGAGAATAGAGAGAAGAAATATAATTGAGTGGATCTGAAATAAGCAAATCTTGGTTATTACATGGATGTGTGTGGTCTGAGGATAATGTAAGGAGTGTAGGAAAGGGATGGCAAATGAGTTTTAATTCACATGTTGTCTGATATAGCACATATCTCAGCAGAAACAGAGTGTACTCAAATTTGGTAATTGGTGAAAAACTTTACCTGCAAAGATGTGGGCAAGATTTAGGGGAAATGGCAAGGGATAGTAAATGACTCTGGGGCTGGCAAAACCAGGGACCCATTATCACCCCTAAGTGAGAAAAGAGCAGTTTCTGGCATTGAAGTGGGTCTTGACAGAAGTTTGTCCTTCAGTGCAGCCAATCTGTGGCAACTCCTGTAAAAATAAATATCTCAATATCAGTCTTCTCCCACTTTCTGATCTCCTGTACATGCCTCTCAGCAAACCCACCCAGAAGATAAGAGAACAAGAAAGGTCTTGATATACTCCTCAAGGTGACTGCAAAGAGCTGGGTGAAGAGTCATAAGGACAGTAATTCTAACTGACTGACGGTAGTTGCTGACATCATGTAGAAAAGGATTCTGTGATGTCATCCAACCTCATCAGGATGAATAACCGTGAGAGCCATATGACTTTTGTGAGGATGGGATGAGGCAATATCAGCATGCGGTCATGAATCCTACGCCTGGAATAAGCATGTAATGGAGCATACTAAGTGACTTCACTTTCACGCATTGGAGAAGGAAATGGCAACCCACTCCAGTGTTCTTGCCTGGAGAATCCCAGGGATGGGGGAGCCTGGTGGGCTGCCGCCTATGGGGTCGCACAGAGTTGGACACAACTGAAGCAACTTAGCAGTAGTAGCAGCAGCATTAAGAAAAAATGACTTGAACCAATTGGATTCTCTTTGTCAGGAGGATGAACGAAGAAATATGGAAATAATTGGTTGATCAGCAGTGGAAACTCAGATGAAAGAGTAATGATTAAAAAACCCAGAAGGAATAGCACAGCAGTAATAAGTTAGATAAAATAAAACTATGAGTAGATAATGGAAGCATTTATTAGGTAGAGCATGAGGAAGTTAGACGTTAGAGACACAGAAGAGAACAGAGATGTATGGGAGAGGCAGAGGTTCCAAGAGAGGCCATGTCCCTCTAAAGGAGTGACAAACAGCGCTGCTTTGGCATCTGATAGATTTCCAGTTATGACTCACTGATATCTTACAGTAACTCATCTTTTCTCTTAACATGAATGGGTTTCTGTTCCTTGAACAAACTCCAATACTAAGACAAGGACTAAAAGCAAAGGAATGGAGGAGATAAGAGAAGTCAAGTGAAAACGGTTGCTTTGCACAGCAGGTGAAAATCAAATGCTCAGTGATCCAAAGAAAGAAAGGACACAGGTTGATGCAGGAGTTGGAAGGAAGTCCATAGTTTAAACATTTTTCAAAAACAATAAAGATTAAAATTAAATGAGTTAAGCATCCAGCTAAAGAAGTTTGAAAAGAGCCCAGAGAAAGCTCAGGGAAACACGAAGGAAGGAAATATAAATACAGGGGCAGGTGATGCAGAGAACAACATCAACAACCTCCGTAACAGTAACAAACAAGAACAGCAAACTGAAAGCTGATTATCTGAAAAGATTACTTTGATAAGCAGACTTTGGACAAGACAGAAAAAAGACAAAAGAGAATGTGCCAAGAAAACACAGAATGAAAAAGAGGAAATAACTACAGACACGAGATTTAAAAAGGACTACTATGAACAAATATATATTAAAATATTTGAAAATACAGATGAAGTAAATTCCCAGGAAAATATAAAATATTGTAACTGTTACAAGAAGAAATAAAGAGCCTGAATAAGTAATGCAGAAATTGAAGTAATAGTCAAAGAGCAACCCTCTGAAGAAACCCCTCTGGGGTTATTTTAACCCCAGGACCAGAAGGCTATGCTGATAGGTTCAAATACATTTTAAGACATATAGAACTTTGTTTCATATAGTTGTATCCAGAAAATATAAAAAGAGCAAAGGCTACCCTCGTTATTTATGAAGCTAATATAATTTTAGCTAACAAGGTAAAAGCACACTGCAAAAAAAAATCTAGCTGCTTGATGAATTTAGTATGGAATAAAAGCAAAAATATGACCTCACATGTTTGTTAATGCAAAAATGCATTTGTTATTTGAAAAAGATTTTTAACACGTAGCAGTAAAAAGTATAAATAATATACTAGACAGTAATTAGTTAATACTGCCTAAATGCCTGCCTTAAAGTTAGAAGCACAACCTTCTCCTTCCAATTCAAAGCTACAGTGCATCCTCAGTGGATCCTCAGCATCCTCAACAACTCCTTTTCTTACTTTCAATCTGCCAGCCTCCCCTCCTCTGCCATCACTGCTACTAATCCCTCATGTGTATCAGGTTGAACATGAACTTTAAAACATCTGCTACATTTGTAGTTCATCTCAGAGGAGGCTGAACTTTTTCTTTTAAAGCCGGTGAACTTCTGAGACTAAGAAAATCAGATTTCCCAAATTGGGATGAAAGTGAAAAGAAATCAGAATCCTGAACAAAGGGGCATCTCTGCCATTGGTGCTCCAAATCTGGTACATCTGGTCAACCTGTTAGGATAACTTCGAAGCACTGGTTTATAATGCATAGGAATCAATGAAATGAGCAGTCTGTTGTTTTGACTGCTGGGGGTGCACAATCTGTTTTTCATGGCTTCAGCATCTACTCCCTGCTAATCTGTGAAGAGGACATAAGGGCTTTGGATTAGAGAGATGTAAACCACAGACCAACATTGTTTTTCTATTTTGCTATTTTAACTGGTTAGGGGAAGAAAAAGTTTGGGTACTGTACTTTCCTTAATTTCAGATTTTTGACTCTCAAGGTGGGGATTTCTTTCTTTTTTCCAAAACCTTTTTATTTTGCATTGTGGTATAGCCAATTAGCAATGTTGTGATAGTTTCATGTGAACAGTGAAGGGACTCATTTATACATATAATGCCATACATATATGGCAACCCACTCCAGTACTCTTGCCTAGAAAATTCCATGGATAGAGGGGCCTGGTGGGCTACAGTCCATGGGGTCACGAAGAGTCGGGACACAACTGAGTGACTTCACGACGACTCTCCCCCAAACTCCCTGGAGGTGATTTATTTATGTTAGTATCAGAGGGATTGAAGAGGAGATTCTAAAAACTATGGAAAACAGATTAGGTGGACATACTTTTAAAAAGATTACATAGGAATATTCTTCACGGATTGTCAAACTTCTTAATGCTCTAAAACATGCTGATGGTTTGCTTTTTCTTTTTTCCAGAAACTCTTACAGAGTGAGAGCTGAATAATTTGCAAGAAGGTCTTTATCTTTACCTCCCTTGATCTCTATCTAACAAAAAGGATATCAAAAGGCTTGTAGCCTATTAGGTTTCTGGAACTAACTAAATCCCAGTAATGCAGAGTTAAAATTAAATTTAGAAATATACCATAACTCCTGGTCGAGAATTACAGGTTGTACTTCAGAGGCTGAAAGGAAGTGAATTTTTCTGAACTTAGTTAAAAAGGACTTTAATGTGCAGTTACACTGAATGAAGGAATGAAAGTGAATCTTTCATTGTAAAACATTATCCTACAAGTTAATACTGAACTGAAATACTTCTTTACATAAATCAACAGATAGTACTTCCTACACTCATTGTAATGAGAAAGAAAGGTACAGATTTTTACAAATGCTATCTATACTCTAGACCTGACGAACGGCAGCCATTGGCTGTAAAGGATGAAAAGAACTTCCTTGGGTAAACTAGTATAGAGAAGACCATTTAGCTCAGAGCCAGAGCTGAGGCTACTTTGCCTTGGTTTAAGATGCTGTCTGATTTAAACCAAGGTATAAAAGTGCTGTAATGCAAATGTAATATAACACCATTAAGCAGTAACTTGAAAAGATGTTCAACATCTCTGTCATCAAAGAAATGCAAATCAAAAGCACAATGAGAAATCACCTCATATCTGTCAAAATGGGTATTATCAAAATGACAATTTTGCAATATAAATAAATACTGAATAATGCTGTATACCTGAAACTAATATAGTATTACATACTAATTATATGTCAATAACAAAGTAATAATTTGGAAGATAAAACATACCAAAAAAGGCAGAGAACAAAAGTTTTTTCAGTTCCCAGGCTATGGTGTACATTAGTGGTTCCGGCGCTGTAGAGTGCTTAAGAATCATCAGTGATACTTGTTAAAATGCAGATGTGCAGGCCAGATTCCACAGTACTCTGACTGAGAAACTACAGGGTAGCATTCAGGCATCTGCAGTTTTTAACAAGCATTTCTACTTCCAAGTGGAAGTCTAAATGCAACATACTGAAAAACACTGGTCTAAAATATTAAAAAAGGGAAATAATCCTATTTGGCAGTTCCCCAGTTGATTTTGTTAATAAAAACCAATCAAATCCCATAACAAAGATTTGGAGTTTGGAATTATGCTATGTTACTGTGTACTGCCTATATTGCTCTTATAGAAATAGTTATGGTAATAATAAAATGTTATATATGATGTTTTTCAGAAAACCAGAAAACCTTTGTAATATAAAATTTTCTCCATATTACTAGAATAGATATTCACAATATTTTTTTATATTCAGAAGAAAACCAATGAAGAAATTTCTACTTTGTGAGCAAAAATTAAACAGAAATTTATATAACATATATATCAGACTAAGGGAGGCTTACAGTAAAAAATTGTTAAATGTTCTATTTGTTTTTCAATAGTTCAATACATCAGAGAACTGAAAAAAATTAGATATGTACAAGGTCAACAGAAATAATCTTTTAGAGAATATATATTGTTATCTATATTCTTTGAACAAATGTAAAACCTAAGACAAATGAATATTAACTTACCTGCTTTCAGAATAATGATTTGTAAATATTTGCTTTTATCTGACAACTTTACCAGTATATCTATTAGGTTTCAGGCTACTAAGCTTTGATAAGATACAGACTAACTGAAGAAATATGTCTATTGTAAGAGCATTTGGATGCTTCCATTAATTCTTCAATTCAGTTCAGTTCAGTCGCTCAGTTGTGTCCAACTCTTTGTGACCCCATGAACTGCAGCCACGCCAGGCCTTCCTGTCAATCACCATCTTCCGGAGTTCACTCAAGCTCACGTTCATCCAATTGGTGATGCCATGCAGCCATCTCATCCTCTGTCGTCCCCTTTTCCTCCTGCCCCTAATCCCTCCCAGCATCACAGTCTTTTCCAATGTGCTGCACTCAATTTGCCAGCAAATTTGGAAAACTCAGCAGCGGTCACAGGACTGGAAAAGGTCAGTTTTCATTCCAATCCCAAAGAAAGGCAATGCCAAAGAATGCTCGAACTACCGCACAATTGCACTCATCTCACACACTAGTAAAGTAATGCTCAAAATTCTCCATTAATTCTTACATGCTTATTAATATCAGGCGGGTTGAACATATTAGATGAAAATGCTGTCTGCTGTTATGAAATGCTTTTTGTTTTAGGTAACACCCAAAATGCATTACTGGTGAAATATATGATGTCAAAAGAAAAGCATTCTAGAGTTAAAAATTACTTTCAGGCAGGAAAAAGATTTAAATAGTATCAGTTCAGTTTCAGTCCAGTCCCTCAGTCGTGTCCGAATCTCTGCGGCCCCATGAACCGCAGCACGCCAGGCCTCCCTGTCCATCACCAACTTTCAGGCAGGAAAAAGATTTAAATAGTATCAGTTCAGTTCAGTCCAGTCCCTCAGTCGTGTCCGAATCTCTGCGGCCCCATGAACCGCAGCACGCCAGGCCTCCCTGTCCATCACCAACTCCTTCACCCAAACCCATGTCCACTGAGTCGGTGATGCCATCCAACAATCTCATCCTGTCGTCCCCTTCTCCTCCTACCCCCAATCCCTCCCAGCATCAGAGTCTTTTCCAATGAGTCAACTCTTTGCATGAGGGGGCCAAAGTACTGGAGTTTCAGCTTTAGCATCAGTCCTTCCAAAGAACACCCAGGACTGATCTCCTTTAGGATGGACTGGTTGGATCTCCTTGCAGTCCAAGGGACTCTCAAGAGTCTTCTCCAGCTCCACAGTTCAAAAGCATCAATTCTTCGGTGCTCAGCTTTCTTCACAGTCCAACTCTCACATCCATACATGACCACTGGAAAAACCATAGCCTTGACTAGACGGACTTTTGTTGGCAAAGTAATATCTCTGTTTTTTAATGTGCTGTCTAAGTTGGTCATAACTTTTCTTCCAAAGAGTAAGCATCTTTTAATTTCATGGCTGCAATCACCATCTGCAGTGATTTTGGAGCCCCCCAAAATAAAGTCTGACACTGTTTCCACTGTTTCTTCATCTATTTGCCATGAAATGATAGGACCAGATGCCATGATCTTCGTTTTCTGAATGTGGAGCTTTAAGCCAACTTTTTCACTCTCCACTTTCACTTTCATCAAGAGGCTCTTTAGTTCTTCACTTTCTGCCATAAGGGTGATGTCATCTCCATATCTGAGGTAACTGATGTTTCTCCTGGCAATCTTGATTCTGGGCTTCATCCAGCCCAGCGTTTCTCATGATGTACTCTGCATATAAGTTAAATAAGCAGGGTGACAATATACAGCCTTGATGTACTCCTTTTCCTATTTGGAACCAGTCTCTTGTGCCATGTCCAATTCTAACTGTTGCTTCCTGATCTGCATACAGACTTCTCAGGAGGCAGGTCAGGTGCTCTGGTATTCCCATCTCTTTCAGAATTTTGCAAAGTTTATTGTGATCCACATAGTCATAGGCTTTGACATAGTCAATAAAGCAGAAATAGATGTTTTTCTGGAACTCTTTTGCTTTTTTGATGATCCAGCAGATGTTGGCAATTTGATCTCTGGTTCCTCTGCCTTTTCTAAATTCAACTTGAACATCTGGAAGTTCACAGTTTGCATACTGTTGAAGCCTGGCTTGGAGAATTTTGAGCATTACCTTGCTAGCGTGTGAAATGAGTGCAATTGTGCGGTAGTTTGAGCATTCTTTGGCATTGCCTTTCTTTGGGATTGGAATGAAAACTAACCTTTTCCAGTCCTGTGGCCACTGCTGAGTTTTCCAAATTTGCTGGCATACTGAGTGCAACATTTTCATAGCATCATGTTTTAGGATCTGAAATAGCTCAACTGGAATTCCATCACTTCCACTAGCTTTGTTCGTAGTGATGCCTTCTAAGGCCCACTTGACTTCACATTCCAGGATGTCTGGCTCTAGGTGAGTAATCACCATTGTGATTATCTGGGTTGTGAAGATCTTTTTTGTACAGTTCTTCTATGTAGTCGTGTCGCCTCTTCTTAATATCTTCTGCTTCTGTTAAGTCAATGCCATTTCTGTCCTTTATCGAGCCTATCTTTGCATGAAATATTCCCTTGGTATCTCTGATTTTCTTGAAGAGATCTCTAGTCTTTCCCATTCTATTGTTTTCCTCTATTTCTTTGCACTGATCACTGAGGAAGGCTCTTCTTTCTCTATGCTGTTCTTTGCAACTCTGCATTCAAATGCTTTATTAGACAAATATAAAAAGGAATTCTAAGAGAGGTTAATATAAGTAGATATTCCCCAAATTCTTTAAAACGCTGTTATAGTTTTTCTCTGGAATCACACTGATGTATGTGAATCTAGTATATTATTTTAACTCTCCACTGAGATCTTTACTGTTGTAAATAAAGTAAATTTTTTCACAGAGATCTCATGTACTTTTGTTCATTTTATTTCTGTGTACTTTTAGTCTTTGTGGTTGTAGTAAATAGCATGTTTTTAAACTTTTTCTTTTAATGTTAGAAATTCAACTTATTTTTGTATAGTGATTTTATAGTCAGTCTCCTTGCTAAACTCTCACATTATTTTTAACAGTTTGCTGGTTAATTATTTTGAGTTTTCCATGTAGACAATCATGTCATCTACAAATGAGCACAGTTTTCTTTCTCCATTTTAAATGCTTGCTTGTACTTGATACTTCTTTTCTGTTCTTGCTGCGGAGATTCTGACCTCCACTACAATGTTAGATTCTCCTGGTCTAATTTTAAAGAAAATGTCTATATTACATTGGTAAGAATAAAATTTGCTGCATATTTTTGATAGACACCCTTTATCAAGAAAATCCCATGGACAGAGGAGCCTTGTGGGCTACAGTCTATAGGATCGCAAAGACTGGGCAACTAACACTTTTTCACACTTTATCAAGTGAGGGAATCTTTCCTTTTTTTCCAATTTCATGAAGAGAGTTTTTTTTTTTTTTTCTCTCCCATAATTTAGGTGAATGAGTCAACTAAAATTTTAAAAAATCTATTGAGATGACTACATTTTTTTCTCCTTTAATCAGTTAATATGCTAAATGACACATACAGATTTTTCCCTCTAATGTTAAACCATACTCACATTCTTTTGATATCCTTCTTAGTCCTGATGGATTTTTTGTTTTTATACATTGTTGTATTCAGTTTACTAATGTTTTAAGATTTGATATTAACATTTATGAGTGAGAATGAATTGCACTTTTATTTTCTCTTGCTGCCTTTGTCTGGTTTGGATATTAAGATTTTGATATAGATGTATCTGCTGAGGTTGGGGGTGTTTCTTTTTTATCTAATCTATGAAATAGTGTGTAAGTTTGAAATGATTTTTTTTTATTTAAGCAATGTCACAGGTCAGTTGTAACTCTGCCAGAGCAGTGTTTTTTAATTTTTTAATGAAAAGGTTTTAACAAAGTATTTAATTCTTTAATGATTACAATATTAGGGCTTTCAATTTGTTTGAGTCATTTCTGGTAAACTGTAATTTGGAGCAATCTGTATATTTTACCTGTTTCCAAAACTTATTGGTATAAAGCTATTATAGTATCCTCTTACCTCCCTTAATCTCTACTGGATTTTAAGGTGTGTACCTTTAAAAAAAACTGATAATATCATTTATTTTTACCTTTTCTCTTTAATTTTAACTGATTAAATTTCCAGAAGTTCATGTTTTGTAGGTCTTAAGAAGGAATTTCAGGCTTTGTTGACCCTACCTACTAAATATATACTTTCTATTTCATTTATTTCTGCTCTTTGTTATCTCATTCTTACTTTTTGTTTCTAAAGCTAATGTTCATTTTCTAACTCATTAAATTGGAAGGAAGCCCAGGTCATCAGTTATCAACTTCCCTCCTTTTCTAAGGTCTTTTTCTCTAAATGTAATAAGCATTTAAGGTTATGTATCCTGTACATTTGATGTTTAGTTTTTGTCCAGTTAGATTATTTCATTTTTGTTTCATGAGTTATTCAAAGATCTTTTTCCTTTAAATTTCCAAATGTATAATCATTAAAAAATTTATCTTCTAGCTATTGACTGTTATTTATATATCAGAAGATGTGCTCTGTAAGATAATTCTCTGAAATTTATTGACAATTTGTGGTTAAAAACATGACCAATTTTTTAAAATGACTAATCACTTGAGAAGAATGCATATTGTCTAATTATTGGGTACCCAGTTCACTCAGTTAAAATTTATTATGATTCTGAAATGATATATTTTTTCCTTTGGTTTTATTGAATTCTAATATATTTTGAACTCATGTTTTTATGGGCACAGAGGATTAACATTATTACACATATTTTTTCCTTTTATCTCTTTAGTTTGCCCTGATTGTCTGAAAGTTTAGGCATGTCAGTTTTCTAATACTTGTTTTTGTTTAAATTTCACTCATTTCTCTCACTCCCCAAACTCTACCTCATGCAAGCACCAATCTGTTTTCTACATTTATGATCTTTTTTTTAAAGCTTCCACGTATCAGTGAGATCATACAGTATTTGTCTTTCTCTGACTTATTTCACTTAGCATTATACCCTTCAGTTCCATCCATGTTGTCTCAAATGGCAAGACTGCATTCTTTTTTATGGTGGAATAATATTCCATTGTGTGTGTGTATATATATGTGTGTGTATATATATATATACACCACATTTTCTTTATCCATTCACCCCCTGATGGACACTTAGGTTGTTTCCATCTTTTGGCTACTGTAACTAATGCTGCAGTGAACATGGGGGTGCATATATCTTTTCAAATGAATGTTTTCACTTTCTCCAAATAAATACTCAATAGTGGAACTGCTAGATCACTTGGTAATTCTAATTTTAATTTTTTGAGGAACTTCCATACTGTTTTCTGTAGTGGCTGCATCAATTTACACTCCTACCAACAGTGCACAAGGGTTCCATTTTCCCCACGTTAGTCAACATATTATTTCTTGTCTCTGATGACGGCCATTCTAACAGGCATGAGGTGATATGTCATTGTGGTTTTGACTTGCATTTCTTTGTATATTAATGATGAAAAGAGAAAATGAAGTCACTCAGTTGCGTCCAACTCTTTGCAATCCCATGGACTGTAGCCCACCAGGCTCCTCTGTCCAGGGGGATTCTCCAGGCAACAATACTGGAGTGGGTTCCCACTTTCTTCTTCAGGGGATCTTCCTGACCCGGAACTGAACCCAGGTCTCCTATGTTGCAGGCAGACTCTTTACCCTCTGAGTCACCAGGGAAGCCCGTATTAATGCTGTTGAGCATCTTTTCATGTACTTGTTGGTCATCTCTATGTCTTCTTGGGAAAAATGTCTATTGATCTTCCAACTGATCTTCCTCTCAATTTTTTCTTTTTAATTTTGAAAAATGTGGCTATTGAGTTCTTGTACATTTGTACTTTATCAGATGTAAGATTTGCAGTAATTTTCTCCCACTCAGTAGGTTACATTTTCATTTTGTTGATGGCACGTTATGGTGAATAGGAGATTTTTAGTTTTATGTAGTTCCCCTAGTTTATTTTTGCTTTTGTTGTGCTGTTTTTAGTGTTAAATTCAATAAATCATTGTCAAGACCTATGTCAAGGAGCTTATTGTTTATGTCAACTTCTAGGAATTTTTATGGTGTCAAGTCTTGCAATCAAGTATTTAATCTGAGTTAATTTCTGTGTATGGTATAAGATAGTGGCCCAGTTTCATTCTTCTTCATGTAACTGTCCAATTTTTCCAACATCATTTATTGAATAGACTATCCTTACCCATTGCATGTTCCTGGCTCCTTTATTGTAAATTAATTTGACCATACAAGCATGGATTTATTTCTGGGACCTTTATTCTGTTCCATTGATCTCCACCGCTGTTAAAAAACACAATGTGCTAATACCACATTGTTTTAACTACCACAGCTTTGTAACAGAGTTTGAAACCAGGGAGCATGTTATATATCTTTCTAGTGAATTGAACCTTTCCTTATTATGTAGTGACTATCTCTAGCCATGCCTGTCACGTTAAAATTGATGCCCCAGTTGCCCCAGCTTTTATTTGGTTTTTGCCCAGCATAACTTTCTACTATGCTTTTATTTTCAACTTTTTCAAGTCTTTATGTTTTCAGAGTGTCACTGATTATAATTACTAATGTATTTAGAGTTGTTTCAACTGCCCTACTCCTTTTGCTTTTTGTTGGTCTCACCTGTTTCTATTTTTTAAAAAAATAAATAAAATAAATAAATTTACACTAAAAATAATTTTTTATCTTAAAAATTGATTGTTACAGTTCTTGTTTGGAACTATTTCTGCTTTCTCCCTTCTATTGGACTGGACATCATGTACTTTTATTTGTTTTTGCAGTCCTGAGTGGCTTGTTGGATTTTATCCCTAACCAGGGATCAAATCCTGGCTCTGGCAGTGAAGGTGCCAAGTCCTAACCACTGGACTTACAGGGAAATCCCCTTATACAACTCTTTCTATACTCTTTTAATTTCCTTGGAAATTTTACTCTGCATACTGATAATCCCTGCTGTAGTCCTCCCCAGGCTTTCATGCTATTATTGTCTAATACTACATTCTTTCCATTTTCTTCAACCTCTGAAACTTTATATAATATCTATTATCACTATTACTAGGTATTATTAAATAGATCTTATTGGATTTATTTTACTCACCAATTTTTTTCACTAATCATTCCTTCTAGCATAATATATTTGCCTTTGAAATTATTTCCTTTTTTCCTGTCATTTTACTGATTTTTTTTTCTTAGTTTCCTTTTAGAAGTTTCTTTAGTTAATGTCTGTTGGTGGTGAACTCTGCCTTTCGTCTTCTACCTTTTTTTTTTTTTTTTTTTTAAGAACTTCAGCTTGAGATAAAGTATTGTTAGGCACACAATTTTAGATTGACAAGTATTTTCTCTCAGCACTTTAAAGATACTCCATTGATTTCTAGCTTCCATTGTTTCTTCTGAGGGGTCTGTTGTCCCTTTCATTGTTTCTTTTCAGGTGATGTGGTTTTATCCCTCCAGGCTGCTTTTAGTATCTTTTCTTGTCTTTGATATCTTACAGTTTTAACATGTAACCTCAAGGTATGGATTTCTTTTTATTTTTCTTGCCTGTTATATTTTGTGTTTCTGATATTTGTAGACTCCATTCTTCACCATTTCTGAAAAATTATCAGTTATTAGCTCTTCCAATATTGTCTGACCTTCATTTCCTCTATTTTCTCTGTGGGGGACTTTGATTAGTCTCAACATTGTCTATTTAAGCCTCCAAATTTCTGCCTTTATTTCATGTTTTTTATGTATTTGCTTTTTTCATGTATTCTGTCAGTTTAAAACAAAACATCTCATCTAATCCACCAATTCTCCCTTCAGCTGTGTTCAGACACGCATAACCCATTCTGCCAACAATTTGTTTATTGACTATTTATTTATTTGCTTACATTTTTAATTTTTGGCTGTGTTGGGTCTTTGTTGCTAGGTGGGCTTTGCTCTAGTTGTAGTAAGTGGGGGCTACGCTCTAGCTGCAGGGCATGAGTTTCTCATCATGGTGGCTTCTCTTGTTGCACAGCATGGGCTTTAGGGTGTGTGGGCTTCAGTAACTGTGGTACATGGGCTCAGCAGTTGTGGTTCCTGGGCTCTAAAGAACAGGCTCAATAGTTGTGGCACATGGGCTTAGCTGTTCCACAGCATGTGGGATCTTCCTGGGCCAGGGATCAAACCTGTGTTTCCTGCACTGGTAGGTGATTCTTTACCACTGAGCCACCAAGGTCTGTTGACTCTTAAAGTCCTATTGTTTCTAATGTTCTATGCTCTCCTTTGTACTGTATGGGTGAGGAGTTGAATACACCTGGTTCACCTGACAAGTTTCTTATTAAATTTTTCCAATAAAAGGCACCAGTTACAGATTATAAAGAAAGAGTTGCTATTTGGCCAATAGGGAAAAGGTGATTCTGGAACCTAGCACTTTGGGAAAAGGAAGTGATTTTTTGAAAATTCTGGTCATGGTTCAGGTAATACAACTTTGGTGGACCCAAAAGTGACTGCAACAGCAGCTCAGTGAGTCTAGGATTACAGGCTCCAACCAAGAAATGCTAATAGCTTCTGAGCTCTGGCTATTACTTCTGTTTCTTTTTTATTTGATCTGCCATTTATTCTTTGTTTTTTTTTCTGGTCCTTTCTAAAAACCCATGTAACCAATTTAACGTATTAAATTGTATACGTATAAAATAACTGCATGCTCAGTCACTCAGTTGTGTTTGACTCTTTGCAACCCCAAAGACTGTAGCCCACCAAGCTCCTTCGTCCATGGAGTTTTCCAGGCAGGATTACTGGAGTGGGTTGCCATTCCCTTCTCTAGGGGATCTTCTGGACCCAGGGATTGAACCTGCATCTCCTGTTCTCTTGAATTGGCAGGAGAATTTTTACCACTGAGCCATCTGGGAAGCCCACAGAATAATTAAAATGGCTTATATTTTCCTGACTAGATACGAATATACCTGTCCATTGAGGCTTTCTTTTTCATTTCATTGATTACATTTTCCACTTGTAAGTTCAATTCTGTAGGATTATTTTTTTAAAAGCATTTCATATTTGCTTTCAATATTCTATTTCTGGTAATTTCAATATCTGCAGTCCTTAGGGTCTAAATTTGTAATCTGCCATTTCTACTGTAAAAATTAATAAACAGAAGCCTCGATTAAATGGAGCTAGGATACCAGAAGAGGGAGCTCTCATGCTCTGAGATGACAGCAGAATCTAAGAGAACTCTTCTTTCCTGGCAACAACTCCACCAATCATAAATTCTTAGTTTACTATAGCCTTCCTAATGTCCTTTCCCCCGCCACAGAGGAGTTAGTTTTCCTTCTCTTGCTTTGTGGAGACTTGCATGTGGCTAACCATGGTTGCAGAGTCCAAACTGCATTTCTCTGCTGATCTTAAATTAACATTTTTTTGTTTGTGTGTTGTTTTTTTTTTTTTTTAGTTCAATACTGCTAAATCTCACTAATGGTGGGTTATTTCCTTATGTGTTTGCTGGACTTTGATTATGAACTCATATATGGTTGACATAATTTGAAACAAACAGGAGGGGAAAAAAGCCCACTTGGGAGTTTTAAGTGAGCATAATTTTCTTCAGTTTCTTATCTTGCTGTTGGCCTACAGGTTTCTTCCTGGATTCAGTGTTTTTTAGTTTATTTGCCATTAAGACAACATCCTTGTCTTGTATGTTTATTGGTCATGCTTCAGTTTCAGTCCAAGTTTTTGCTTTCCCTGTCTGTTGAATTTTTCCTTCAACCTATGGAATCTAATAATGACACAATATTAAGTTTTACGTAAGATTTGGTTGTTCTGAAATAAGACAGCCCTTCAGAGCAATCTGTAACACTGCTAAAAATGGATGTTTTTATTCTGACTTTCTACTTACTCCTTTATTTTCAAAATAGCATTATTTTTATAATAAAGACAATAGTTTCTAAAAAAATTTAATGGTAGTTCAGACTTGAGCAAGAATATGTTACTTTTCTTTTTCTAGTTATTATTATATTTTATTTCCAATCAAATATTTCCTTTCATTTTAACTTTAATAATAAATTATATATAGCAATTTCTTAAATTTAATTTTATTTTATATGATATACTTTAATCTCTCCAAATTCTTTTTATTTCATGTTTTATGTAAACTACTAATCTCACTAATATTAAAAATAGGAAGATGTAAGCCACAAAATATTTTTGCTTTCTAAACAGGTCAATGGATAGCAAAAAATTATATGTTTGTGATTACCTAATTACACCTTTGTAAATAAGTACTTTTCCTATATATATTATTAAAATATAGCTAAGCTATAAAAATTCTAAGTGAGTTTAATTATAATAATGGACACTCTGGAGATAATTCAGATACAACTAGCTAAAATTAATAAATAAAAATGTATTTTTTAGAATTAGTGAGTTATTTCAAGATGGAATGAGATTAACATTTCTTTTTTTTTAATAATAGGAAAATCTTAAGTATTTCTGGTAAGGTGAAAAAATCTTTTTAACACAGCTGATGAGCTATTTATGATACAGTATAAAAACTGAAATTATTCTGATAAAAAGTTGAATTATTTATTCTATTTAGTAGCAATACAAAAAGCAATTTAACCATGCTCTCATAACTTGCAAAGCTATAACTTATTTAGCAGTAAAAGAAATGCTTAAAATAAGGAAATTACATGCTACTTTTCAATTTTGGAAAGGCATGCTCCTAAACTTTTAAAAAGGTTAGCAATTTTGGAGGTTAATTTGAAAAAGTAGCAATATGTTTCATGAAATTTATCAGGAAGCCAAATGTCATTAAACTGATTTTTTTTTTTTACTTTTTATCTTTGTTTGAATAGTTAAGGATTAATATAAAAAAAACATTTTTTCTCATATATACTTTTTTAAGGAGTGAATATATATATAAAGTAATGAATACTACAGTAAGCATGAAAAGAAAAAGGCAATTTATATGGCTTATCTATATTTCCTTGCATATGCTCTGAATTACAAAAGGGAATATAGAAAGGCTTTTTAAAGAGGGCTTCTAGGCTCAATAGCAAATCTTGACTACATAATAGCTAATCTCTGTATTCTGAGAACATTTTTTCAAGTAAATTTAATGTACTGACAAAATGGATACTTGTATTTCATTCGTTCCCATGATAAACTTAAGAAATATCTAGTCACTCAATTAACCAAACTTCTGGAGCACAAAGTTTAAATTGAAAATATGAATTAACTTTCCTTCTCCCTTCCTTCCTGGAGGTACGCACTGGCAAGAATACCCTTGAAGAACAGAGAGGATGTAGAGTATTTACACTGTGCAGAAGGGACAGAAGACAAAGTAAAAGAGCAGTACTGGAGGAAGCTACACAGAAGAGATAATTTCTTAATCTCCTTTCTAGATGGATGCAGTTTCTTACATTTCGATGAAAACAATTTAGGGGAAGCAGTGAGAGACAAATAATTACAACAACAATGCTAAGGCTGTAAGAAACCCAGAGTAGTCAAAGGTGGTTTCTATTGTGTAAGCTCTCCACTAAGTAAAAACATGGTTGTATCATAGTGGATCAAACTGGCAGTGATTTTGTAGCCCAAGAGACATCTGTCAATGTCCAAAGACATCTTAATGATCTTTATCGGTCTATATGTATATGTATGGACGTGTGTTTGTGTGTGTGTACACATATATGCTACTTGTACCTATGGTACTTGGGTAGAGGTCAGAGATACTACTAAAATCCTAGAAGGCACAGGAAAGCCCCCAACAAGAAGAAATTATCCATTCCAAAATGTCAGTAGTGCTGAGGATGAGAAATCTTGTCTTACAACCACAGACGTGCTCTTTTCCTTCAGTTCAAGAATGAATGATGGTTAGAGGAGTTAATATTTGGTGGGGACTTCCCTGATGGCTCAGTGTTTAAGGGACTTATCCAGTGGCTCAGTCAGTAAAGAATCTGCCTGCAATGCAGGAGACCCAGGTTTGATTCCTGTGTTGGGAAGATCCCCTGGAGAAGGAAACAGCAACCCACTCTCGTATTCTTGCATAGGAAATCCCATGGACAGAGGAACCTGATGGGCTACAGTCCATGGGGTTGTAAGAGTCAGACATGACTTAGCAACTAAACCACCACCAACAGTGGTTCAGAATCTGCCTTGCAATGCCAGGGACATGGGTTTGACCCCTGGTTAGGAAACCAAGATCCCATATGCCACAAAGCAACTAGAAGCTGGTGGGCCACAACTACTGAGCCCCTTCACCACAACTAGAGAATCCATGTGCTGTCCCGAAAGATCCCACATGGCACAACAAAGATCTGGTATGCCACAACTAAGACCTGATGCAGCCTAATAAATAAATAAATATTTAAAAAATATCAGGTGGAAGTGATTTACTGGGAAAATAATTTATTGCTTATTGAAGGTAAAAATTGGGATAGATTTACTACATAAAGACAATAACCTATATCTGACCCCTAAAGATTATAAATGCTACAATGAAAATTTAAGATGAAAATTAATCTAGTTCACTGTCATCTATGGACACTGGTCACCTTGGCTGCCAGAAGGTTTTGAACACTTTATCTCTGGTTAACTTTCTACAATATGATTCTAATCTTCTCAAGGCAGAGACTAGAAAACTAGTATTCTCAGTCTGTTTTGCAGCTAGGCAAGTGTCTTTAGTTCCAGTAATCAAATTCAGAGTGTGATTTGAAATTGAGAGCAAACAGCCAGAGGATGCAACTCTTCTTGGAAAACTTGATTTGGTGGTGGAAACATGAAGTTCTTTGGGGATAACAGTGGTGTTTAGATGGATGCATCATAAGTGCTGGGAGCCACTGGAAAGACTGTTTTCTTTTTTCTTTGCTAGAGGAGCTCCTAGGAGATGCTTAGATAATGTTATTAACTTCAGAGCCAGCTCTCTGGTCCTAATGGAGTCTGTTAGCTACTTATTTAATTATAATTAAATTTATATAAATATAAAATCTACCTAATAATTTTAATTAATATAATAATTATTTTATATTACTTATATAATAATAGTGTTATTTTACATAATTTATATAATAACATAAAATAGAAATATATAAATATAAACAAAATATAATTATAATTAATACCTTTTAATGATTCCTTTAATGTTAAAATGGTCAGAAAGGATTATGTTACTAATATTTGTAATAAAGAATCTTGACTGATATAAGAATATATGATTTAAAAATATTTCTCCCCTAAAATCTTGTTACTAATAAAGATTTAGCAACAGACCTGACATGCTATTAAAACATGGTGTTCTGGAGCTGGTGCTTATAGACTTTTTATTAATTACACTATGATACTTAAAAGATGCTTGCTCCTTGGAAGAAAAACTATGACAAAGCTAGGCAGCATATTAAAAAGCAGACATCACTTTGCTGACAAAGTTCCATATAGTCAAAGTTATGGTTTTTCCAGTAGTCATGTACAGATGTGAGAGTTGGACCATAAAGGCGGCTGAGTGATGAAGAATTGATGGTTTTGAAGTGTGGGCTGGAGAAGACTAGAGAGTCCCTTGGACTGCAAGGAGATCCAACCAGTCAATCCTAAAGGAAACCAGTCCTGAATATTCACTGGAAGGACTGATGCTGAAACTCAAATACTTTGGCCACCTGAAGCGAAGAGCCAACTCATTGGAAAAGACTCTGATGCCGGCAAAGATTGAGGGCAGAAAGAGAAGGGGATGACAAAGGATGAGATGGTTGGATGGCATCATTGACTTAATGGACATGAATCTGAGCAAACTCTAGGAGATAGTGAAGGACAGGGAAGCCTGTCGTACTGCAGTTGGACATGACTGAGCAAATGAACAACATTATACTTTGGAAAGAATGCTAAAATAAAAGGCCAGGGCTGTGGCATTCAGGATCTATATTTAATATAATATTTGTATACAACAGGCACTAAATAATGTTAACTAACAAGTTAATTTGAATTCAAAATAAAATCATTATGCTGCAATAATGATCAAGTATTTAAAACAGTATCATTTTCTAATGTTAAGAAAAAAGCACATTTAGGAGTAAAAGAAAGAAATGCTCTAAAATATAAGTATAGTGACATGTATTTGTGATTGAAATGAGGCTAGATATGACCATTCAGGAGGACAGTAGAATCTGTATTATTATTTTGTATCTGTTGCTCCAATCTGTACATCTCTCTGAAAGATCATCTTCTTTAGTATCCCAGACTCTTGAGAGGATGTATTCTGTCCTCCACACCTCAACCCCAGAGCAAGGGAACAGACTGGTCACCTACTAGTGCTCCTACTGTGAGAAAACACTTCAACAGAAGATCAACAGGGGCCCTGGTTTCATTTTCTTCTCTTTAATGTCACTTATTTAAACTTTAGGTTACACTTACATAGTGTTCAACAAGCACCGGTTAACAAAGAAATTTATCAAGGTTAAAAAAGAAGTAAGGAACCAGGATTCCTTAGACCCATATTAAGAAATAATAGAACCTGGTCTTATATTGCTTAGTGCTGCTCAAGGGTCTTTTACATTGTAAAAGATAGTATGATGACTGAAGACTGTTAAACACTACATATACATTCAGAATTGTTCTACCCTCTATCTTTGCAATAAAGGAACACAAAGGCATACACGTGTATACACACATACACAAAGATACTTTTTTAGTCTGGAACAAGTAAATAGGTCTGTGTGCCATGATCTAAGCTTTGCAACATTCTAGGTGTGGCAAATTGGCATCTGGTAAGTCACTCTGACCCTATCAGATATCTCAGTATATTATATTAGTAATGTCATCATGTAAGCCTAAATTTAACATGTACAAGGAATGCTCTGAAAAAGGAGAGTGTGGAGGAAAGACACAAAGCCTATGTTACAGTATTAAGAATAATTTTAACTGGCTAAATATTAAAAAAGGATTATAGTCACCTGATGTCTATTGAGTGTATTTTACTTGGTTCATGCTTTAATTGGGGATTTTTCAGTAAATGTAATTGGTTTCAGAGTTTCCTAAAAAGTGGACTTGCAGGTAGACAGAAGCTTGTTTATTTTAAAATTTAAGCCAGGATGTCCCTGGTGGTTCAGTGGTTAAGAATCTGCCTGCCAATGCTGGGGACACGGGTTCAATCCCTGACTTGGGAAGATTCCACATGCCGTTGCCGGAGCAACTAAGTTCGAGTCCCACAACTACTAAGCCTGCATGCTACAACTAGTGAAGCCTGTGTGCTCTAGAGCCCACGACTGACAACAAGAGAAGCCAGCACAATGAGAAGCCAGTGCTCGGGAAGGAAGAGTAGCCCCCGCTTGTCACAACTAGAGAAAGCCCATGCACAGGAACAAAGACCAAGCGCAGACAAAAATAAACAAACAAATAAAATTTAAGCTATTATCAACATTTATGTTATATCGATACCATCAGTTTTGAAATTTTCAAAATCCTAAAGGTTCCAGCATACTTTCACCCAGAAAGTTTTTACCAATAATTTATCAACTATTGAAAAGAATAGATGTAATAGATGATAAGTGAAAGCAAAAACAGTATTTGTAAAACTTCTACTTTCAATAGTAAATACAGATGAACATGTTTTAATTTTGTCCCATATTAGACAGAAATCAATAAGAATCATTATTGTTTTAGGTCATAATCTTGGTTATTCACTAGGTACTTCTCACTGTAATAAAATGGTATCATTGAACAAGAGGTATTATTCCCCAAATGACTTAGATCTACCAAGATCACGAGTGTAAATAAATAAATAAACAAAATCTTCTCAAAGATATTCTCTCTGCTTCCGGAAAACTCTGAATAGTTGGAATTATTCATAAATTAGGCCTGCTTGCTTTCCTATGATATTATAGAACTAATTTGTCATTTTCCACTAAAGCCTTTTCTTAACAAAGTTAAACATTTATTTCGTAGTCGTATCAACACATAATTCTTTTAAAAATTAGATGATTATATACAACTAAACTATGGTTTATTCCAGTATGCAACTAAAGATAAGATATAGGTTTCCATTACACTAAAGAGAGCTAATTAGGACAACTGATCAAAGCCTGTTAGCTTTCCTCAGTTACTGTGCTAGCAGAGGAGAAAGTCTTAGTGAAAGATCTTAGTGAAGATCACAGACCGAATTGTAGAAAATAACAAAGACTGTCCAACATCCCAACTTCAAGGACAAGTGACTTTCCATTAAGTCCTTCTGCATGATATTTTACTATTAAACTCCTCAAACTTCTTCAGCCCATGACATTTTTTTCCCATTTACCTTATTTCACTGAAACTCACGTCCTCTTTGCTAACCTTTCCCACTTTCTTATCTTTCATCTTAATTTCTGTCTATTATCTTTTTCTTGTATTTGGAAGTCTCCCTCTCTGTTCAAGGTTGTTTCTTCAAATTTATTACTACTACTTTTCAGAAACACTACATCACGATACTTTTTCTACTAGTGAGGGCTCACAGTGTATTCAAGATTTACTGTTCTTCACACATAAGGATGAAATGATCCAACAATCACTGGTAGGACATGAGTTTGAGTTGGGTTTACAGCAGTAAAGGATGAATTTTTACTAATGAATACACAGTTTTCCTTGGGTACCTCTGAAAGCCTATGATACATGTGAGTTGTATGGTATAAAGTGGTGTATACAAGCTAACCATAGACAGTCCAATAAGCAGAAGGAATAAAACAAATGCTTTCTTAGGGAAAAATACTCAATATTATTATTTAAGATATCTAATGCAGATGATAATTGTATTTACTGTAATATTTTACAATATCATAGACATTCAATAAATTGGTAATGTTAGTAAGATAAACATTTATCTTGAAAAAAGCTGACGTGATATGAAATTCACTTCATATTTTACTAACCCCATCTTTGGTAGTCAAAATTACTGACTTTCACAACTACCAATGTGGGTTAGGAGCTATAATTACATAACTACATAACACATTGTGCTTACTTTATCACATTTATTATATGCATTGTTATGGTTCAATTTACTTGTCTTTAGGAACAAGAGAATGTGAACCATATCTTCTAGGTCTGCTGTGTTAATCCACCTACAGAACCTGACACACATGTGCATGAATTATAATCAACGAATGAATGAATGTCAAAGCAGCTTTTCCAACTGTGCATTCAATCACTGACAGTAAGGGTAAATTTAACACATTGATTTTTAAAATGGGAAGGCCATTAGATGTATAAAAGAATTACAACAGTATTATGGGGGAAAATCACTTTTCTATTCTCAACTCAACTATTTCTTTGAACCTACCCAACCAGTGAGGAGATCAGAGAACCAAAAATGGCCTTAACAGAAAGTTTAAGAGGATGATGAAACCATCTGATGTATATAGACCTCAACCTGAGATTCTATACCTTTCTTTCCCACTCTAAACTATGATTTTCTTACTAAAATATCAGACAGTTTAGAAGAGCTTTAGCAAAATTTTGAAAATCCTGAAGTTCTGGAATTAACCTAGTATTTATAGCCTAGCTTCCTAGAGTATTTTTTTTTTTTTCTTTCCATCTGGTAGCTGTTGATAGGGTATAACCTGATATCCAGATTAAAGAAACACAAGAAGAATGAGTTTCTCTTCTTTAATACATTACAATAAAATTTTGGCTTCAAATCTTGGTGTGAGACAGTTATTCTCTTGTTAAAAAAATCTGAATGAGAAAAAAAAGCAGGCCAACACTGGTGCTGAATCCCTCCTTATGTAGATAAGAGTGCCAAGATTTAATTCTCTAAATAATTTTACATGACGACACGGACAAATTTCTCAGAGAAGTTAAATGGTTGTTAAAGGGGCAAGAATATTATCAACATATTTTATTCAATACATTTTGAATGCAAACTATAAAATTCTTGGTGGAATTAAAAAAAGTTTCAATAGAAAAAAATAATTTGCTGAAATGCATATACATTTACATTTCTTAGAAAGCTATTAAATTTTCTATGAGAAAAAAATTCCTTCATCTCTCTTAATATTTATAATGTTAAGAATATTCCTTCCTGGGAGGTCCCTGGCAGTACAGCCGTTAAGACTTTGTGCTTCCACAGCAAGGGGCCATGGGTTCAATCCCTGGTCAGGAACTAAGATTCCACATGTTGCATGGCATGGCCAGGAAAAAAAAAGTCATTACACAGATGCATCAAAATAATTTAAAAATCCTGATTCAAAATACTCATATCAGTCAGTTCAGTCGCTCAGTCGTGTCCGACTCTTTGCGACCCCATGAATCACAGCATGCCAGGCCTCCCTGTCCATCACCAACTCCCGGAGTTCACTCAGACCTCGCGTCCATCGAGTCAGTGATGCCATCCAGCCATCTCACTCTCTGTCATCCCCTTCTCCTCCTGCCCCCAATCCCTCCCAGCATCAAAGTCTTTTCCAATGAGTCAACTCTCCGCATGAGGTGGCCAAAGTACTGGAGTTTCAGCTTCAGCATCATTCCTTCCAAAGAAATCCCAGGGTTGATCTCCTTCAGAATGGACTGGTTGGATCTCCTTGCAGTCCAAGGGACTCTCAAGAGTCTTCCTCAACACCACAGTTCAAATGCATCAATTCTTCGGCGCTTAGCCTTCTTCACAGTCCAACTCTCACATCCATACATGACCACAGGAATTACCCAAGGCTGCATTGGTGCAGGAGCGGCCGAGAGGAGCAACCTCACGTCTGAGGTCAGGGACAGTGGCCGAGAGGAGCTACCCCATGTCCGAGGTTAGGGGTGGCAGAGGATAGGAGCAACCCCATGTCCAAGGAGCAGCAGCTGCGCGGGTGCAGGAGGGCTGAGAGGAGCTACTCCATGTTCAAGGTCAGGAGGGGCAACTTGTCCAAGGTAAGGAGCAGCAGCTGTGCTTTGCTGGAGCAGCCGTGAAGAGATACCACATATCCAATGTAAGAGAAACCCAAGTAAGACTGTAGGTGTTGCGAGAGGGCGTCAGAGGACAAACACTGAAACCATAATCACAGAAAACTAGCCAATCTGATCACATGGACCACAGCCTTGTCTAACTCAATGAAACTACATGCTGTGTGGGGCCACCCAAGACGGATGGGTCATGGTGGAGAGGTCTGACAGAATGTGGTCCACTGGAGAAGGGAATGGCAAACCACTTCAGTATTCTTGCCTTGAGAACCCCATGAACAGTATGAAAAGGCAAAATGATAGGACACCGAAAGAAGAACTCCCCAGGTCGGTAGGTGCCCAATATGCTACTGGAGATCAGTGGAGAAATAGAAAGAATGAAGGGATGGAGCCAAAGCAAAAACAATACCTAGTTGTGGATGTGACTGGTGATAGAAGCAAGGTCAGATGCTGTAAAGAGCAGTATTGCATAGGAACCTGGAATGTTAGGTCCACGAATCAAGGCAAACTGGAAGTGGTCAAACAGGAGATAGCAAGAGTGAACATCGACATTCTAGGAATCAGCAAACTAAAATGGACTGGAATGGGTGAATTTAACTCAGATGACCATTATATCTACTACTGCGGGCAGGAATCCCTCAGAAGAAATGCAGTAGCCATCATGGTCAACAAGAGTCCAAAATGCAGTACTTGGATGCAATCTCAAAATGACAGAATGATCTCTGTTCGTTTCCAAGGCAAACCATTCAGTATCACAGTAATCCAAGCCTATGCCCCAACCAGTAACGCTGAAGAAGCTGAACGGTTCTATGAAGACTTAAGTGAAGTGAGGTGAAGTCGCTCAGTCGTGTCTGACTCTTTGTGATCCCATGGACTACATGGCTCTCTGTCCATGGGATTTTCCATGCAAGAGTACTGGAGTGTGTTGCCATTTCCTTCTCTAGGTGATCTTCCTGACCCAGGAATCGAACCCAGGTCTCCCACATTGCAGTCAGACGCTTTACCCTCTGAGCCACTAGGGAAGCAGATATGAAGACCTACAAGACCTTTGAACTAACAACCCCCCCCACCCCCACAAAAAAAAGATGTCCCTCTTAGTTAACCTCTCTTAAACATTTGTTTTTGGTTTAGACCCTTGGATTCAAAAATTAGACCAGCTGTTTTCTGAATCTATTACAGTCTTTGTCTTCTGATTATCTATTAAATGGAAAATATCTTTAAAAAATTAAACCATAAAACAATTTAGTCCTCTGGATTTTACTCTGACTTGCCAACTCTGATGTCAGCCAAAAAGTTGTATTTAACTTCTGAAAAAAACCCCAAATTTTGATTTGTGTATAAAGACTATATAGCTTACGGGTCCTGGAGGAGGCAATGGCAACCCACTCCAGTACTCTTGCCTGGAAAATCCCATGGACGGAGGAGCCTGGTAGGCTGCAGTCCATGGGGTGGCTAAGAGTCGGACATGACTGAAGCGACTTAGCAGCAGCAGCAGCAGCAGCATTAATTCAGTTCAGTCACTCAGTCGTGTCCAGCTCTTTGCGATCCCATGGACTGGAGCACACCAGGCTTCCCTGTCCACCACCAACTCCTGGGGTTGACCCAAACTCATGTCCATTGAGTAAGTGATGCCATCCAACCATCTCATCCTCTGTCATTCCCTTCTCTTCCCGCCTTCAATCTTTCCCAGCATCAGGGTTTTTTTCCAATGAGTCAGCTCTTTGCATCAGATGGCCAAAGTATTGGAGTTTCAGCTTCAGCATCAGTCCTTCCAATGAATATTCAGGACTGATTTCCTTTAGGATGGACTGGTTGGATCTCCTTGCAGTACAAGGGATTCTAAAGAGTCTTCTCTAACACTACAGTTCAAAAACATCAATTCTTTGCTGTTCAGCTTCCTTTATGGTCCAAATCTCACATCCATACATGACTATTGGAAAAACCATAGCTTTGACTAGACGGACCTTTGTTGGTAAAGTAATGTCTGTTTTTTAATATGCTGTCTAGGATGGTCATAACTTTTCTTCCAAGGAGCAAGTGTCTTTTAATTTCATGGCTGCAATCACCATCTGCAGTGATTTGGGAGCCTAAAAAAGTAAAGTCTCTCACTCTTTCCTCATCTATTTGACGTGAAATGATGGGACCAGATGCCATGATCTTAGCTTTCTGAATGTTGAGTTTTAAGCCAGCATTTTCACTCTCCTCTCTCACTTTCATCAAGAGGCTCTTTAGTTCTTCTTTGCTTTCTGCCAAAAGGATGGTGTCATCTGCTTATCTGAGGTTATTGATATTTCTCCTGGCAATCTTGATTCCAGCTTGTGCTTCTTCCAGGCCAGCATTTCTCATGATGTACTCTGCATATAAGGTAAATAAGCAAGTAACAATAAACAGCCTTGACGTATTCCTTTCCCTATTTGGAACCAGTCTGCTGTTCTATGTCCAGTTCTAATCATTGCTTCCTGACCTGCATACAGATTTCTTAAGAGGTCAGGTGGTCTGGTATTCCCATCTCTTTCAGAATTTTCCAGAGTTTGTTGTGGTCCACACAGTCAAAGGCTTTGGCATAGTCAATAAAGCAGAAGTTGATGACTTTCTGGAACTCTCTTGCTTTTTCAATGATCCAGTGGATGTTGGCAATTTGATCTCCGGTTCCTCTGCCTTTTCTAAAACCAGCTTGAACATGTAGAAGTTCTCGGTTCACGTACTGTTGGCGCCCGGCTTGGAGAATTTTGAGCATTATTTTTCTCGCCTGTGAAATGAGTGCAATTGTGCGGCAGTTTGAACATTCTTTGGCATTGCCTTTCTTTGGGACTGGAATGAAAACTGACCTTTTCCAGTCCTGTGGCTACTGCAGAGTTTTCCAAATTTGCTGGCATACTGAGTGCAGCACTTTCACAGCATCATCTTTTCGGATTTGAAACATATCACCTGGAATTCCATCACCTCCACTAGCTTTGCTCTTAGTGATCCTTCCTAAGGTCCACTTGACTTTGCATTCCAGGATATCTGGCTCTAGGTGAGTGATCACACCATCGTAGTTATCTGGGTCGTGAAGATGCTTTTTGTATAGTTCTTCTGTATATTTCTTCCTACCTCTTAATATCTTCTGCTTCTTTTAGGTCCATACCATTTCTGTCCTTTATTGTGCCCATCTTTTCATGAAATGTTCCCCTGGTATCTCTAATTTTGTTGAAGAGATCTCTAGTCTTTCCCATTCAATTGTTTTCCTCTATTTCTTTGCACTGATCACTGAGGAAGGCTTTCTCATCTCTCCTTGCTATACTTTGGAACTCTGTATTCCAATGGGTATATCTTTCCTTTTCTCCTTTTCCGTCACTTCTCTTCTATTCATAGCTATTTGTAAGGCCTCCTTAGACAACCATTTCAGCTTTATGCATTTCTTTTCCTTGGGGATGGTCTTGATTCCTGCCTCTTGTACAGTGTCACAAACATCCACCCAAAGTTCTTCAGGCACTCTGTCTATAAACTCTAATCTTTTGAATCTATTTTGAAGAATGCAGGCCAGTTATTTTGTTAAATGTCCTTCATTTTTTCCCCTGAATTTCCTCATGATTAGCTTTGTGTTATGCATTTTGGTGGGACTACTACAGAGGCAAAGTTGTGTGCTGTTCAAGTGCATCACATCAGGAGGCACATGAAATGTCAGTTTAATATAATATTGGTAGTATTCTATTTGATCAGTTTGTTAATGTGATATCCATCCGTTTTTCCACTGCCAAATTACTTTCCTTTGTTTCCTTTATAATTAAAAAGTTATACATGGGGAAAGATTTTGAAAATATTTTATGTAAAATTTTACTCATTAATTTTAGCATACCATTGATGGTTTCCTAACTCCACTGCTTCTTGTTTTAGCTGTCATTCTAATTTAAGGAAAAGCTTTTGTTCATACTGTCCCAAGTTTTGTCAGTGAGTCTCTTCAAAAGGTCTCCTACCCCAAATAATTTTTGCAAATAAATTTTCCTTAAGAAAACCTGAGTCATTCTGTGTTTTACTCTACCACCAAAGAAATAAAATATCCTTCCATTATTTTTGCTTTCTTATAACAGAAAGTTACTACAATGTCACATTCTGAAATGTTTTAGAAGAATATACAATGACACATGACACTAAATCAAGTGATATAACCCAACATTGCTCCTATTTAGGAAAAACTATTTCTTCTTTAGCTATTATTTCCTTTGAGCTGTAACATGCAAATTTTTAATGTAGAGAATAATATTTGCATGATTCAGAGTATTTTATCCCGAAACCATAAAGACCAATATTATTATAACTTAAAATTTTTTAACACTCTAAATACTCTAAAATCATACATATATTGTTTTTAATTAAATGTGCAGTTGTATAAGACAATTCTGCAACCTAAGATATTTTTCTTTGCTTATAAATATATAATCCTCTTTTTTTGTAAGGAGAAAAATATAAATAGATAACTTAAAATCGTTGAACATAACATTTCAGAATAACAAGAAATTTTGGAATATATTTAGTCCTGTATTTCCCAATCTGTTTGGAGGATCACTTAAAATACAAGGTGACAGAGAAACTTTCAATACTATATCCATCTTTTGGATATTCACATTAATATTGGATATAGAATGAGCACAGAACTTAGAATATTTTAGAAGTTCATTTTAACATCAAGCTGGGAAGTGGCAATCTCCTCATTTTTCAGATAATGTCTATAATGTCTCATAGACAGTTGATGGCAGATTCAGAACAGAAACTACAAATCTCTTGGCTACTGGCCATTCTGTGTGTCTTGGTGAGACAAGATCACTTCAGGAGCCTTTTAGTTGGAGTCCTCTTTATAAGGAATTACTAACAGCACAATATAATTGTTGTGAAATATGATTTGGGGCTCTCATTATGTGACTGCTGCCCAAAATATAGATCAGTGGTTCTGTGTTGTGGAGTCTAGCTTATATAACTCAACAAACTAAGTGACCTTTAAAAATGAGTAGCTATGGTGATTTCCTATTTGCTTGAGTATACAAATAATGTGAGCCCTTCCTATATCAAAGACTGGATCCTGTGCAAAGTTGAAACAGCTATGTTAGCAAATACTGACAAATTCATTCATTTATTCAGCATATACCTTACCTTTTAAAAATGGCTTTGCCAACAGTTTACTGAAATTCTCATAAAAAAGGATAGCTAGTTTCCCAAACTGTTATCTTGGAGAACGTAGCTCCAAAGTATGGGATTTGATGTGATGCAAAACAGTGTTCCAGGTCTAACAAGTTTAGCAAAGCTTGGGTTTACAGATTTCTTTTTTCTTGGACTGCTAAGAAACTTTTACACAATAAGGTTAAGGGCAATATGAAGTTTCAACAAAGAAAATATGAAGAATATATGTGTGTGTTTTAATTTTCCTGGTTACTTGACAAATGATATTTTTTCCTGGCATTCATTATACAGCTTTTAGAAGACTGTTCTATGAAAGAAATAATGGTTTGGGAAAAAGGAAGCTGAAGACAAATCAAAGCTAGATGACTGCTAAATTATAATAAGTTTCCAGTCCTGATATGCTTCCCATTCCCACTGTCCAAAAAGGTATTAAAATGTTCTTGCCCTTACTTTCTACTAGAGCCCTGGTTCTGGGCCACTCTTGTGTATTTGCTTATTGTTTGTTTATTGCATCACATTCTGCCCAGCTTCTGCCTAACCTGGTTGTATTACTTACTTATTTCTGCCTCTCCTTGTACTTCAGATTAGATTCTACACACCCAGTTTCCAGTTTATGGTCTTAGACTTCTCAATATGGATTCTGGTTATCTGCTCTGGTACTTGGTAGCTTTCCCTGACTACATAGAGAAACCTATGAATTAGTTTGGTAAGCTAATCTTTCTGTCATTAAGAAGACAAATAAAACTATACAGTTGATCTTTAGCACATCTGTGCTTTAATTTTCTTAGCTGAGAATCATGATGTAATCAGTTATTTCTTCTTTTGTACCATATTTTTACAATGAGTAAAGAGAAAACGAATCAGGTCCTTTCAGTACAGATATGACTTGAAAGTTAGTCACTGTTCAGATGATTTAACTCATTCAGTGCTTTCCTTTCCAGGTTTTATTTTTTACACAAAAGTATTAAAGGGTGAAACAGCTTTCCATGCTGGGAGAACACGGCTTCCTGAATGCAAAACCTGATTTCTTGGAAGAGACGCTCTACATTAATCTGACAAATGATAAAATAACTTCTCTGAATGAGCATAATTTTATACTGCAGATTCTAGATACTATTTTATTTTTCAATTAATTTAACAGAGTTCACCCAAAATTAGGAAACAGCAAAGGACTAACTGCACCTTATTGGGTTGGATTTCAAAACAAGTAGATTACTGTAATTCTAAACACAAGGTAAATAACAGGGAAAAGATCTGTAATAAGTCTTACCTAGCAGATTTAAAACTTTAAAATGAACAATGATTATGTGTGTATTTTTAACTGGAATACAAATGTATTCTCTTTTATTATTTGAATACTTTAAAACAATATTTTAATGTCAGTGTTAAAAATAATTGTGCCGACTTTCAGAGACCTTTTAAAATACCAGCAATATTAAACAGTGTGCACCCCGTAATGCTAGCATGTGAAAGCAGAATGTTTCCAAGGTTTCACAGTAAATATCAGCAATGCAGCACACTCTACTTCAATTTTCAATATCTAGGTCACATGGACCACTCTGAATACTGTGAATAGAAAAAAAAGCAAGCAGAAAGATTTTTGTAGCACTACCAAGAAATCATAACATTCAAATTATGAAAAACATAGAATAATATGGATTTAAAAATAATTCCCATGTAAAATAGAAGCTAGTGCCCTAAAAAATGAACTTCTGATCTATTATTTAAACTGAATAAAACTTTTGAGGAGTGTTATTTACTTAATAAAATACCTTTTGTTTTTACTACTCCCTCAGCTGTGTGTATGCATGTCTACACTGTATGTGTGCATGCCCACACTGTATGTGTGCATGTGTGTGTGTGTGTACATACACATTGAACACACAGAAAGAGACAAGAACATACTGAAAATTTTCACTTACAATAAAGGCAACAAATAGGTATAATAATGGTATCTGAAATTACAATCTTTTTATTTATATAAGGAAATATGAAAGATGGACAATATATTTTAATTATGAAAACTGCATAGTGGTTTGGCAGTATCTTTAATCACACAGTTGAAGATATTTGGAATCTGGAATCTTCTTTATTGTAATTTTTATCACTTTTCTTGAAATCTGCTGAGTTTATTAGTTTATGGATTTAAAATTTCCCCCTTTCCCTTTCCCAGGTTATGTGAAAGACAGGAAGCAAATGAGAGACCCTATAATAAACCTTTGCCACCACATATAATTTTTATACATGTGTAGTTCTTTTTAAGACAGATTCAAATGAAAGCAACTTGTCTAAGTGCATTTTCCTTAATCTATTCAATAACACGAAAGAGAAATCACATGACAGCGTAATAATTAAGGTGGGAAATACTAAAAAAATTGCATTTAAGTGACTAGAATTTAGAGGTATAACTTTGATAAAGAAATTATTCACAGTATAAAGATTTAACAATAATCAATGTGAATTTCTTTAACAGCACTAAAGCTTACCAGTACTTTTAATCATGAACACAAAAGAGCTGAAGAAAACAGGAAGAACACTTCTTATATGTATTTATATATATATTCCATAAGTTGGCAACAGTCCCCTTTAAAGCACCAATATTTTCAGACAAATACAGATTAGGGGATTTGGATTGTTAAATTAACTCTAGTAATGGAGATATTCTAGCGATGGTTTAAAAATGGGCTCATAGTGCAAAGAAAAAAGGGGAAAATGAAATCATATATTTTATCTCATTTAATCATCATTGCCACTGTATGAGACAGTATTTTGATCTTCACAGCTGTGTCATTTTAAAATCCTGCGAATAAATGATTATAAGCTTCTAGAAGTCAAAGGCTGGTTTAAGACTCATTTATTGATATTCTATGTAAAATCACATTTATATTCTATTATAAGAGAGGTTGGTATTCAGCAATAGATAGAAAGTACTGCTAGAGTAAGTAGAGATGCAACAATTTCTGAATAAATTGTTTTGGCATGGGGATAATATATAAATATAATCCCTTAATATTTTATGTTTATATAATATGACAATCAGTCAGTTCAGTTCAGTCGCTCAGTTGTGTCCGACTCTTTGTAACCACATGAATTGCAGCTCACCAGGCCTCCCTGTCCATCACCAACTCCCGGAGTTCACTCAGACTCGTGTCCATCGAGTCGGTGATGCCATCCAGTCATCTCATCCTTGGTCGTCCCCTTCTCCTCCTGGCCCCAGTCCCTCCCAGCATCAGTCTTTTCCAATGAGTCAACTCTTCGCATGAGGTGGCCAAAGTACTATTTTCAATAAATATCAATCTATTTATATATAAAAATATACTATTTAGGTCATTATTTTAATAGTTTATTACTTATATCATGTACTAGGTGTTAGAAACATCACATAATTATTTCCAGGAAAACCTGTTTATGCTGCTTTACTTCAAACTACAGCTAGAGTGACCTTTGTAAAATGACATTTGATCTGGTCATTTTTCTGCTTACAAACATTCAATGACTTCTAGTTCAAGATGGGAGATAGATCATACATGTTTCTACTTCTTTTAAGAAAATGAACACATAATTTTATATTTCAACATCCTCTGAAACTCTTTATTTGGGGGAGGGGTTGGTTTTAGGAATCGAAAGCATTGCCTGGAAACAGATTTTAAAAGAAATAGAAAATAACATTGTAAAGAAGAAACATTACATGTTCTACTCATGTCCTCCTTCACAGAATAACAAAAGTTACAGAAGGAAAGAAAAACAAGAAAAAAAAAGGGAGGGCACTACTAAAGAAATAGTAAAAAGATGATTTTCTAGGGTGTAAACACCTCAGATGACAAGTGCTCACCGAACACAACATGAACAGAAAAAGCCTACCCCAAGACATGTCACTGAGAACTGAACAACAAGGAAAACAAGAGTGGACCCCAAAAGTTACCAGAGGGAAAAAGCAGATGAGCTACAAAGGACTAACAGGCTGCAATTAAATAAATTTTAAAAGACAGTGAAGCATCACCATCCAAGTTCAGAGGGAAAATGATTTGTACCCTAGAATCCCAGACAAATTAGAATTCAGATGGCAAGCAGTTAGATAGGCAGCAATTGGATATCCTCAGCACATTAGTCAAAGGCAGTACCTTTCTAGCATTTTAAACACAATAATTAAAAATATTATTTACAAAAAAATTAGTAGTAGAGGTGGTGTGTGTTTGTATGTGTTCTCAATCACGTCTGATGCTCTGTGACCCCATGGAATATATGGCATGCCAGGCATCTCTGTCCATGGGATTTCGCAGGCAAGAATACTGGAGTGGGTTGCCATTTTCTTCTCCAGGGGATCCTCCCAACCCAGGGATCGAACCTGCATCTCTTGCATCTCCTGCACTGGCAACCAGATTGTTTATCACTGTGCCACCTGGGAAGCCCCAGTAGAAGTGATATAAAATGTCAGTTTTTAGATGGTGTCTCATATAGAGCAGGTAGTCAAAAAAGTGTCATCTTTTAATGCGTCTTCTCCCTTTCCAATACTAATGCACAAATCCCACTTTCCCTTCTCCCCTAGTTAGGCCCTTCCCCCACCTTTGCGCTATCCATGCTGGAACCTGGATACATTTCATGTGAGAATAAAATAAAGGACATTCAAACATGTGAAAGTTCAAAAAATTTATCATCCATATATTCTTCCTTAGAAAGTTGCTAACGGATATACTTCATTAAAGGAGGATACACAATAAAAAAAGAGAAAAAAACATGGGTTGAGAAGAGGAGGAAAGGAAGCCTTAGGATAACAGCTATGTAGTCAAAGAATGAAATGATCTAGAAGAATAGTTCCCAGGGAAAAGAACAAAATCAGAAAGAGATGGCCACAAATGTTTCACATAATGAAGAGTTGGAAAGAAATGGGAATATGATAAAGAAAAACAATGCAGGAAAAACAAAAATAGGCAATTAGAAATTTTAAGAAAACTGAAAAATGCCTAAGTAAGGATATACAACCAAAGACAACTACTTGGGACTATAACTAATCATTAATTCAAATGATACTGTATCTGGTACTATTTTAGCCACTGAGGGGGGGAAAATGAAAAACAAATAGATCATCAAACAAAGTAGGTAATCCTTGTCTTTTTGAAGCTGTAGTCAAGAATGAGGAGAGTGACAATAATTTTAAAAATTAAGTGGAATATAACATATGATTTGTATTAACAATAAAACACTACAGAGAAAAATACAACAGAAAGTAAAGCAAGAATCCCAGGTAGGAGAGTTGCTATTTCTGGTAAGACAGTCAGGAACAGCCCTACTGAGCAGTCGCCCCTTTTGTCAAGAATTTAAGGAAGGGCAGGATCAATCAATGTGGTACTGTGGGTGAATGGATGTTCCAGTTTGTGGGAACAGAAAATGCTAAGGCACTTTTCACATAACAACAGCAACACTTAACTGTGGTTATAAAATAGCATCATTTTTAGAAATGCAAAAATGAAAGAACTGAGAACAGAACCACGGAGAACATGGTTGCACTTATCCTCATCTGATAGAAGGGACAATCCCAAAGCAACATATATAGTTAATGGGACAAGAAATAATGGTATTTATTATCCACAGTACAACAATGAAGAATGACAGAGAAAAGGTGGAGGTGGGGTAGGGTAATTGAGTAAATTTATAATAACCCTTTTATTTGGGGGGGGGTCCAAAATCACTGCAGATGGTGACTGCAGCCATGAAATTAAAAGACGCTTACTCCTTGGAAGGAAAGTTATGATCAACCTAGACAGCATATTCAAAAGCAAAGACATTACTTTGCCAACAAAGGTCCATCTTGTGAAGGCTATGGTTTTTCCAGTGGTCATATATGGATGTGAGTTGGACTGTGAAGAAAGCTGAGCGCCGAAGAATTGATGCTTTTGAACTGTTGTGTTGGAGAAGACTCTTGAGAGTCCCTTGGACTGCAAGGAGAGCCAACCAGTCCATCCTAAAGGAGATCGGTCCTGGGTGTTCTTTGGAAGGAATAAAGGTAAAGCTGGAACTCCAGTACTTTGGCCACCTCATGCAAAGTGTTGACTCATTGGAAAAGACCCTGATGCTGGGGGCATTGGGGGCAGGAGGAGAAGGGGACGACCGAGGATGAGACTGGATGGCATCACTGACTCGATGGACGTGAGTCTGAGTGAACTTCGGGAGTTGGTGATGGACAGGGAGACCTGGCGTGTTGCGATTCATGGGGTCGCAAAGAGTCGGACACAACTGAGCGACTGAACAGAACTGAACTGAACTGAACTTTATTTGTAGTATGTATGTGTATGTGTTACTATATGATGTCTAAAAGTGATAAAAAATCTAAGGTGGAAGCAAATTACTTTGACCTGGATAAATGAAGACAAATATCAGAAGGAAAAATAGAATAAGAAGTGAGGGTTCAGAGGGAAAAGCTGAACCATTGATATTAAACCATGTGAGTATATCAATTTAAGCATACCCACCAACACGCACAGATATCCCCTTTGAAAATTTCCCATGGCTCTTAGGATAAATCACATGGCTGCAGGAGAAGGGGGCGGCAGAAGATGTGATGGTTAAATAGCATCAGCAACTTAAAAGACAAGAATTTGAGCAAACTCCAGGAGATAGTGAAGGACAGAGAAGCCTGCAGTTCTTGCTACAGTGCATGGCGCCATAAAGGGTTGGACATGACTTAGCAACTGAAAAACAACAGGGCTCTGTCTGCTTTACCAGGCTCACCTCATGCCTCCCTCCCCTGCACTCTCACTCTGGCCATTCTGGCCCCCTTTCAGTTTCCTGAGCAAGCAAGCCCGTATGTTGTTCCTTCCATCTGAAATGTTTCTGGCTCAATATTCACCTCCAGGCTAACTTACTCATTAGGCGCAGAGGGCATAAGTGCCTAGGGTCCAAAATACTCTTAGGAGTCAATGAAAATGTTTTACTTTCTCTTAAAATAAGAAAAAAAAAAAAAAACCCTTTTAGGTCAAAGAAAATGGTTTAGCATATGATATTAATATATTTCTCTTCATACCAGTATAATATAAGATATGACTTATAATACTTTTAAAGAGGAAGGGACCCATGAAGGTAAAGATGTTTAGAGGCCACAGAAGTCACAGTGTGGTCCCCTGCCTATCCTATTCCGCATCTCTACCCGACCATGAGACTCACACTCATTCCTCAGCACCAAAGCCCCTTCTTTGGAGATTCTCTGTCTGATTTTCCCAGACTATATGAGTTCCCTATATAAGTTCTCACATTACCTTGTAATACGGAAATGAAGTAAACTGTATAATTTTCTGTTTGATGGAATCAGGAACTGTGCCTACCTCATTTACCACTATATCCCCAGCACAAAGCCTTATATGCAGTGATGTGAGACTGTGAAGGACAGAATTTTTTACTGTGGTTCTCTGAAGCCCTGGTTCAGGCTTCTGATCCTGAATTTACTACTTTATCTTTTACTGACTCATTTAAAAATGGGGATAATGATGGACTTTTGAGTTAGAATGTGAATTAGAATAGTGCCTTACATACACTAAAGCCTATGTAAAGCATTATCCTTTTTTCATGTGATCAGATGATTATTAGAACACTACTCCTTTAATTACTGTTATCATTACCATTATTATTCCATACATTGGGTGAGTTAAGTAAAGGTTTTGGTTTGCTAATTTCCTCCCTCTTACCATCTATTATGTAAATATGTTTTAAAGGAGGGGAGTCATTTTAACAACCTAAGTCACAAAGTTTTTAGACATGTTAGAGCAAACAGCTATAAGGATGAAAGGAAACTGAGGTTTGGGTAATTGACAATAGATAATTATCCATAAATTCAAAATTTTAGGGCTTTCAAAATATCCACACGAACTATTCATGAGTTTGAGTAAACTACAGGAGATAGTGAAGGACAGGGAAGCCTGGTGTGCTGCAGTTCCTGGGGATGCGAAGAGTCAGACACGACTTAACGACTGAACAACAAAACCAGTTTATAATTTCACATAATAAGATTGTGCAAGAAGAATGTTTTCAGTGAAGAGCAGTAAATGAGAATCCTCTGAAACATAAATTTCCATGAAAATCTAATAAAAATGAGAGGTGAACTTACTGAAAGTGAAAGTCGCTCAGTCATGTCCGACTCTTTGAGACCCCATGGACTGTAGCTTGTGAGGCTCCTTTGTCAATGGAATTCTCTAGGTCAGAATATTAGAGTGGGTAGCTGCTCCCTTCTCCAGGGTGTCTTCCCAACCCAGGGACTGAACCCAGGTTACCCATATTGTGGGCAGATTCTTTATCCTCTGAACCCCTAGGGAAGCCCAAGAATACTGGAGTGGGTAGCCTATCCCTTCTCCAGCGGATTTTCTCCACCCAGAAATCAAACTAGGGTCTCCTGCATTGCAGGCAGATTCTTACCAGCTGAGCTACCTAAATTTGTTTTTCTTTTTTAAAAAAAAAAACCTTACCTGTTTTCCTCCAATAGATGCTCTACACAGTTGATAACAATTTTCAATAGTGATATTACTTTCTTGGGGTTACAATTCTTTACACATAATTCTTTCTGCACATAAATAAAAATACATACCCCAAAGCAGTAAAAATAAAATAAGGCAACAGTAAATGAAACGACTGTTAAGGGTTTCCATTTGGGTAAACATTTATCTTAACATTTAAGCTTCAGACTCCTGAGATGACCCTTGGGATAAGATGACAGACTCAGGTTTGAGTTCTTCTGACAATTCAAACAATACTCCACAAACTAAGGATCTTTTTTTTTTTTTTTGGAGGATAAATACTGGCTAGAAGCATTAATGTCCTCAGGCTTTGCTAGAGGCCTGTAATCTCACCTCATCATTATTCACAATCACCCAGAAAAGCCTCAAGCTAGAACTATGATTGTTACTTAGAACTAAACTTGCAAGTTCATTAAAAAAAATAATCCTTCCTTCTTTCATGATTTCATTTTTTTTGTTTAATTCATGTTTATCTTTAGACATGAACTTCAGCAAACATTAAAACTTAGAGCAATAGTCAATCTGTTTTGAGTGTTGCTGTAGTCACTAATTTATAAAATGATAAGCCAGCTTTCATTTGAAAAACCAAAATAAATTTTTATAAATGTAAAAATGAATTGAGGGATGCAATATTCCCTGAAAATAAGGAAATAATCTAGAGTCAAATCGTGTCACAAATACCTTGTTTTTTTTTTTTTTTTAAACAGGATGTAATTGCTTGCCATCTATTTTGCCAAAACTTTCCACTCCTGCTTTATTTCTGAGACTGATAGTTTGCAATCTTCTTTCTGTTCTTCCAGTAACTGTCTGCTTCAATTGATAGAAAAATACAATTACTTACTTATTATAACACTTAAGAGTCTCTTCTCTGAATAAAAGCAATTAAGAGTTAGGGCTCTGTATCTTGGACTGCCTAGGTTAGAGTGAGCTTCTTTACTTCTCTAAAAGGTGATAATGATAATTTTTATCTCAAAGTGCACTGTAAGGATTGAATGAAACAAATGATTCAAAGTATTTAGTAGATTGTCTGCTAATCAGTAAGCACTGAATAATTGTTATTATCAATAAGGATAACTTTTTAGAACTTTTTATTACTTCTGAAATATCTTCTGAGAAAACTGGATAAAAAAACATTTGTGTGACTTTGGACAAACCTGAGTTAAGCTCTCTGCTCTTCTGTTTTCTCATTCATAAGATGAAATAGTTTGGCACTATTAACCTGATGGACTCCCTTAACTATAAAAACATGATTTTACTTAGCTATGCTGAAGATTCAGACTTATTTTCCTTATGTGTGTTTGATATGTATCGACAATCCTATTTCCAGCTGAGACTAACTCTGGTCTTGTATCATTATTTTTTGAATAGGAATCACAGCTAATGCTATTCTGTACTCTTTCTGGTATTAGTAGTTATGAGATATTTCCTGAATTTCTTATGATGAACTTTTATGTTCAGTATTTATCCCCAAAGAAGACCCTAAGATTGTATTGCTTATTCTGAAATGATAGCTCAAAAACCAATCATATATTAATTACATATAACATAAAACTCTATCTAGTCCAAAGACTAGAAAAAATGCTGTTACATTTCTGGAGAGGTAAATACAAACTTTTATTCAAAACGCTTGCAAAATCTTTTTAATATATAATATAATTCATGATTTAGGACAGTGCCTTCTGAAGACAAAAAAATTTACATCATGGTATAAAAAGATTTATGGATTCTAATAAGGTATAACTTTAGTAAAAAAGGTAGCTAAAGCTTTTTATTGAGATATAACTTTAGAAACAAAAATGTTATACAGATATCCTATAGATATGTATATTTAATTCATGAGAGATGAGCAATATAAGTATTTAGTATAATTAAATTCTCATGGAAACTATTTTAAAATCCTGAATTATGTAAAAATAATCTTAACTAATGCTGGATTTGGTTTAATACTGTAAATATCTTTCAGTGAAAGTCAGTGATTGTAGCAAGACAAACTATGTCAGATGCAAACTACAGGTTAGTTAAAAATACCTTTAAAGTCAGTATGCATACTGAAATATTTAATGACAATGTCTGAATTTGCTTCAAAATAATATAGATGGTATAAACAAGATTAGCTATGAGTTCTTAATTACTGAAGCCATATTGAAGTACATGGGGGTTCATTATACCTTTCTGCCAAATACTCTATGTTTGAAACAATTCATAATACAGACTTAAAAAGCCAATATATAGGCAGACATTAGAACTAGAACCCACGAGGAAGACGACAGATTTAACCTCATAAAAATATTAACTTTACAGGGCAAAAAGAAAGTACATAGAACAAAACAAAAAAAAACAAACAAACAGCTTTACAACAAATGTTAAAGGCACTTCCCTGGGTGGGAATGAGACCAACAACTTCAAACAACCTTGTACACATCTAGACTGCCATCTCAAAACCTCATAGGATGAGCAATCCAAAAAATTACTACAGATATACACACAGTAAATGCATCCTGAATGTAACACCAAAGCTAGTTAAATCACAAGAGAAGAGAACAAAGGAGGAACAGAAGGACAAAGACCTATTAAAACAAATTGAAAACAAGAAAATGTCAGTATGAACATACACAGATCACATGGACCACAGCCTTGTCTAACTCAGTGAAACTATGAGCCATACCACATAGGGCCACCCAAAACGGACGGGTCATGGTGGAGAGTTATGACAAAATGTGGTCCACTGGAGAAAGGAATGGTAAACCATTTCAGTACTCTTGCCCTGAGAACCCCATGAACAGTATGAAAAGGCAAAAAGATATGACACTGAAAGATGAACTCCCCAGGTGCTCAATACGCTACTGGAGAAGAGTGGAGAAATAACTCCAGAAAGAATGAACAGATGGAGCCAAAGCAAAAACGAAGCCCAGGTGTAGATGTGACTGGTGATAGAAGTAAACTCCGATGTGGTAAAGAACAATATTGCATAGGAACCTGGAATGTTAGTGCCTGAAGAACTATGGACAGAGGTTCCTGACACTGTATAGGAGGCAGTGATCAAGATCATCCCTAAGAAAAAGAAATGCAAAAAGGCAAACTGGTTTGTCTGAGGACACCTTACAGATAGCTATGAACAGAAGAGAAGTGGAGGGCAAAGGAAAAAAGGAAAGATATACCTATTGGAATGCAGAATTCCAAAAAATAGCAAGGAGAAATAAGAAAGCCTTCTTAAGTGATCACTACAAAGAAATAGAGGAAAACAACAGAATAGGAAAGACTAGAGATCTCTTCAAGAAAATCAGAGATATCAAGGGAACATTTCATGCAAAGATGGACTCAATAAGGGACAGAAACAGTATGGACCAAACAGAAGCAGAAGCTATTAAGAAAAGGTAGCAAGAATACATGGAAGAACTATACAAAAAAGATCTTAATGACCCAGATAACCACGATGGTGTGATCACTCACCTAGAGCCAGACATCCTGGCGTCAAGTGGGCCTTAGGAAGCATCAATATGAACAAAGCTAGTGGAGGTGATGGAATCCCAAATGAGCCATTTCAAGTCCTAAAACATGATACTGATAAAGTGCTGCAATCAATATGCCAGCAAATTTGGAAAACTCAACAGTGGCCACAGGACTGTAAAAGGTCAGTTTTCATTCCAATCCCAAAGAAAGGCAATGTCAAAGAAAGTTTAAGCTACTGTACAACTGCACTCATTTTACACGCTAGCAAAGTAATGCCCCAAATGCTCCAAACCAGGCACTAACAGTACGTGAACCAAGAACTTCCAGATGTTCAAGCTGGATTAGAAAACGCAGAGGAACTAGAGATAAATTGCCAACATCAGCCATATCATCAAAAAAGCAAAAGAGTTCCAGAAAAACATCTATTTCTGCTTTATTGACTATGCCAAAGCCTTTGACTATGTGGATCATAACAAACTTTGAACAATTCTTAAAGAGATGGGAATACCAGACCACCTTACCTGCCTCCTATGAAACTTGTATGCAGGTCAAAAAGCAAGTTAGAACCGGACATGGAACATCAGACTGGTTCCAAAATGGGAAAGGAGTATGTCAAGGCTGTATATTGTCACCCTGCTTATTGAACTTCTATGCAGAGTACATCATAAAGAAATGCTGGGATGGATAAAGCACAAGCTGGAATCAAGATTGCGAGGGGAAGTATCAGTAATTTCAGATACACAGATGACACCACCCTTACAGCAGAAAGTGAAGAGGAACTGAGGAGCCTCTTGATGAAAGTAAAAGAGGAGAGTGGAAAAGCTGGCTTAAAACTTAACATTCAAAAAACTAAGATCATGGCATCTGGTCCCATGACTTCACGGCAAATAGATGGGGAAACAATGGAAACAGTGACAGTTTTTATTTTCTTGGGCTCCAAAATCACTGCAGATGGTGACTGCAGCCATGAAATTAAAAGATGCTTGCTCCTTGAAAGAAAAGCTATGACCAACCTAGACAGCATATTAAAAAGCAGTGATATTACTTTGCCGACAAAGGTCCATCTAGTCAAAGCTATGGTTTTTCTAGTAGTCATGTATGGATGTGAGAGCTGGACCATAAAGAAGGCTGAGTGCCAAAGAACTGATGCTTTTGAACTGTGGTATTGGAGAAGACTCTTGAGAGTCCCTTGGACTGCAAGGAGATTAAATCAGTCAATCCTAAGGGAAATCAGTCCTGAATATTCATTTGAAGAACTCATGGTGAAGCTGATGCTCCAATACTTTGGGCACTTGATGGAAAGAACTGACTCACTGGAAAAGAGCCTGATGCTGGGAAAGACTGAAGGCAGGAGGACAAGGGGACGACAGAGGATGAGATGGTTGGATGGCATCACTGAGTTGATGGACATGAGTTTGAGCAGGCTCCGTGAGTTGGTGATGGACAGGGAAGCCTGGCGTGCTGCAGTCCATGGGATTGCAGAGTCGGACACAACTAAGGGACTGAACTGAACTCAACTATCAAACGGGTTAAATGCTTTAATCAAAAGACATACCTGTTGAATGGATACAAAAACAAGACCTGTACATATGCTGTCTACAAACGACCCACTTCAGATCTAGGGATACATACAGACCAAAAATGAGGGGATAGAAAAAGGTATTTCACGTAAACAGACACCAAAAGAAAGGTGGAGTAGCAGCATTTTTATCAGACAAAATAGACTTTAAAATAAAGACTGTTATAAGAGACAAGGAAGGACACTACATAATGATGAAAGGATCAATCCAAGAAGAAGATATAACAATTGTAAATATATATGCACCCAGGACCTCAATATACAAGCCAAATGCTAACAGCTATAAATGCGGAAATCAACAGGAACACAGTAACAGTGGGGGACTCTAACATCTCTCTCACACCAATGGGTCATCCAGATAGAAAACAAAGAACACAAGCTTTAAATCCTACATTGGATAAGATGGATCTAATTGATATTTATAGGATATTTCATCCCCAAACAGTAGATTTCACTTTTTTTTAAAGTGCACACGGAACATTCTTCAGGATAGATCATTCCTTGGGCCACAAATTAAGCCTTGGTAAACTTAAGAAAACTGAAATTATATCAACCATTTTTTCCAACCACAATGCTATAACATTAGACACTACCTACAGAAGAAAAAAAGAAAAACTGTAAAAACCACAAACACATGGAGCTTAAGCAATATTCTTCTGAATGACCAATAAGTCAGTGAAGAAATCAAAGAGGAAATCAAAAAATATCTAGAAACAAATGACAATGAAAACACGACAACTCAAAACCTATGGGATGCAGCAAAAGAGTGGTAAGAGGGAAGTTTATAGCAATATAAGCCTACCTCAAGAAACAAGACAGACACAGAATAAACAACCTAACCTTACACCTAGAACAGCTAAAAGAAGAAGAAAAAAACACCCCAGTTAGTAGGACAGAAATAAGAAAGATCAGCAGAAATAAACAAAATGGAAACAAAGAAAACAATAGCAAAGAGCAATGAAACTAAAAGCAGTGCTTTGAGAAGGTAAACGAAATTGATAAACCTTATGCCAGAGTTCGGAGAAGGCAGTGGCACCCCGCTCCAGTACTCTTGCCTGGAAAATCCCATGTGTGGAGGAGCCTGGTAGGCTGCAGTCCATGGGGTCACAAAGAGTTGGACATGACTGAAGCGACTTAGCAGCAGCAGCAGCAGCATGCCAGAGTTATCAAGAAAACAAGGGAGAGGACTCACATCAGTAAAATTAGAAATGAAAAAGAAGAAGTTACAACTGACACCACAGAAATACAAAGGATCATAAGAGACTATTACCAGGGACTATATGCCAATAAAATTGATAACTTACAAGAAACGGACCTACACAAATCAATCAATGTGATATATTCTATTAACAAATTGAAGAATAAAAACCATATGATCATCTCAAGAGAGGCAGAAAAAGCTTTCAGCAAAATTCAACCCCCATTTATGACAAAAACTCCAGAAAGGGGAATAGAGGGAACCTACCTCAACATAATAAATAAATAATAAACCTACCTCAACATAATAAAAACCACACATACACAGACACATATATATAACAAATCCACAACAAACATAGTTGTCAACAGTGAAAATCTGAAAGCATTTTCTCTAAGGTCAGGAACAAGACAAGGATGCCTATTCTCACTACTTTTATTCAGCATAGTTTTGAAAGTCCTAGCCATGGCAAGCAGAGAAGAAAAATAAATACAAGGAATTCAAATTGGAAAAGAAGTAAAACTGTCACTATTTACATATTACATGATACTATATATAGAAGATCCTAAAGATGCTACCAGGAAACTACTGGAGCTAATCAATGAATCTGGTATACTTTCAGGACACAAAATTAATACACAGAAATCCCTTGCATTCCTGTACACTAACAATGAAAGAGCAGAAAGAGAAATTAAGGAAACAATCCCATTTACAATCACATCAAAAAGGATAAAATACCTAGAAAGGAACCTACTTAAGATTTGTACTCTGAAAATTGTAAGCCATTGAGGAAACGAATCAAAGATGACACAAATGGGAGAGATATGCCATGTTCTTGGATTGGAAGAATCAATATAATCTAAATGACTATACTACCCAAGGCAATCTACACATTCAATGGGACCCTTGTCACCAATGGCATTTTTCACAGAACTAGAACAAAAAATTTTACTATTTTGCATGAAAACACAAAAACACCCCAAATAGACAAAGCAATCCTGAGAAATAAAAACAAAGCTGGAGGCATGAAGTTCTCTAACTTTGGACTATACTACAAAGCTACAGTAATCAAGACAGTATAGTACTGGCACAAAAACAGAAGTATAGATCAATGAAACAGGACAGAAAGCCCAGAGATAAACATACCCACCTATGGTCAAATAATCTATGACAAAGGTGGTGAAGACATATAGTAGAGAAAAGACAGTTTCTTCAAGAAGTGGTGCTGGAAAAACTGGATAGCTAACATGAAATGACAATACTCCCTAATACCATACACAAAAGTAAACTCAAAATGGATTAAAGACCTAATTATAAGGCTGGATGTTATAAAAAAAACTCTCAGAGGAAAATATAGGCAGAACACTCTTTGACATAAATTGTAGCAATATCTTTTCTGTCTCACCTCCTAAAATAATGAAAAGGAAACCAAAAATAAAACAAATGGGATCTAATTAAACTTAAAACCTTTTGCACAGCAAAGGAAAACATAAAAAAAAGAAAAACCCCCAAAGACAAACCAACAGCAAATTAATCTCCAAAACATACAAAGAGCTCATGCAATGCAATTAAAAACAAACAAACAAAAAAAACCCCTCAATCCAAAAATGGGCAGAAGACCTAAACAGATGTTTCTCCAAAGAAGAAACACAGATGGCCAAAAAGAACATGAAAAGATGCTCAATATCACCAATTAACAGAGAACTGCAAATCAAAACACAATGAGGTATATGACCTCACATTGGTCAGAATGGTCATCATCAAAAATCCTACAAACAAGGCATGCTGCAAAGGGTCTGGAGAAAAGAGAACCCTTCTTTCCTGTTGGTGGGAATGTAAATTGGTACAGCCACTATGGAGAACATATAGAGATCCTTAAAAAACTAAAAGTAGAGCTACCATGTTGTTGTTATTTAGCTTCTCAATCACAAACAAGTGACACATTACCCATTACCATATGATCCAGCAATTCCACTCCTGGGCATATATCTGGAGAAAACCATAATCCAAAAGATACATGCACCCTGATGTTCACTGCAGCACCACTTACAATAGCCAGCACATGGAAGCAACCTAAATGCCCATCAACAGATGAATGGATAAAGGAGACATGGTACATATATACAATGGAATATTAGCCATAAAAAAGCACAAAATAATGCCATCTGCAGAAAGATGGATGGGCTCAGAGATTGTCACACTGAGTAAAATAAGTCAGACAGAAAAGGACAAATATCATATAACATCATTTATATGTGGAGTCTAAAAGAAATGATACAAATTAACTTATTTACAAAACAGAGTTACAGATGTAGAAAATAAATTTAGAGGGGAAAGAAAGGGGATGAAGGATACCTTGGGAGACTTGGATTGACATATACACATTATTATATATAAAACAGATAATTGATAAGGACCTACTGTATAGTTCAAGAAATTCTGTAATAACCTATATGGGAGAAGAATCTGAAAAAGAATGGATATAGGTATATGCATAACTGAATCACTCTGCTGGACATGACACTTGGAACTAACACAACAATGTAAATCAACTATATAAAATTAAATTAAAAAATTAAAATAGAAGCATTCTAGGACTTCACTGGTGGTACTAAGGAGAAGACTGCACCTGCCAATGAGGGGACATTGGTCTGATCCCTGGTCTGAGAAAATCCCACATGCTGCGGAGCAACAAAGCTCATATGTCACAACTACCGAGCAACGGGCCACAACTACTGAAGCCCACACACTCCCAGGCCCACAAGCAATAACTACTGATCATGCACGCCTCAGTAACTGAACTCTGCACACCCTAGAGCTCACAAACTGTCAACTACTGAGTTCATGTGTTGCAAATACAGAAGCCTGCACCTAGAGCCTGTGTTCTGCAACAAGATAAGCCCCTGCAATGAGAAGGCCATGCACCACAACAAAGAGTAGTCCTTGCTTGCCTCAACTAAAGAAAGCCTGAGCACAGGATGAAGACCTAGTGCAACTAAAAATAAATAAATGAATAAATAAATAAGTTATTAAAAAACAGAAGCATTCTAGCCAAAGAGCATTTATATCCTATTATTTCTACTCATAATATGTATGTATATATGCATATAGTAACATATGTGTATATAATAGTATATTACATATAAAATACATATTATATATATATATATATCAATAAACTCAGAAAGGCAAAAAAGAAAATACAAAGAGCACTTATCTCAAGATGGTAAGATTACTATACATTTTCTGTTTTTCTTTTATTTTTTACAATGAACAGGTATTAATTTTATAATAGAAGTGTATTTTAGAAGTGTTTTTATGACAACTATTTGGAGATGTGTGGCATTTAAGTCTATAGATGTTAGATGCTTTTCAGATTTAATAAAAATTAAGTTCATAGACAAGAAAACTGTAATTACGTGAAGAATTCATGGAGAGAAAACAATTCCTACCTTGTGGAGAGAAACTGATAAAAACATAACATGTGCTGTGAGACCCAGCAGCGTAATGGAGGCAGTAAATCTCTAGATGCTCTATGCCTTTATGAGTCCCTATAAAGGAGTACCTCTTCTCTCTGTAACAGAAATAACATAGACACACACATTTATTTAAAGGAGAAGCTGAAAGAAAATCACCCCTAAGTACACACTACAGCTACATAGGCTGCCTGTTTGCAAGTGGGATCTCAAAGAGAAACAGTTTGATATATCATTTATTGGTTGTATGCCCTTGGGAAAGCTATTTATCCTCCCCATGCCTCAGTTTCCAGATATGTAAAAGGGGATAATAATAGTACCAAAGTAGAAAGGTTATTATTAAAGATTAATATTCTTAAATACAACACTGTCAGGTACAATAATAACAGTAAATACCACTTGTGTGCTAGGTGTGTGCTTAGTCACTCAGTCGTGTTTGACTCTTTGCGACCCCAGGGGTTATAGCCCGCCAAACTTCTCTGTCCATGGGGATTCTCCAGGCAAGAATACTGGAGGGATTGCCATGCCCTCCTCCAGGGGATCTTCCCAACCCAGGAATCGAACCCTGGTCTCCCACATTGCAGGAAGATTCTTTACCAGCTGAGCTACCAGGGAAGTCTATATGTCATTTTTGTGGTTTTAAAGATAAATAAATGGGTGGGGTTGATTAACAGAACATCTTACTGTCAGTGATATTTTACTTCTGTCAGCATCTCCAGTAATTCTTATTTCAGACTTATGAGTGGATATTATTACCACCTGGCCCTCAGATTTGCAAATCAGAAACTTGATTTTATCAGAGCTACCCAAACTTACAAACAAACTCAAAGGAACAGATAAATTTAAAAAGGGGAATTTTTTGATTTTTCAAAATAATAGCCAATGGATTAGATAAAATATTATTTACTGACAGTGGATCTAGTTAAGCACAGACCACTTAGAAATTATCTGGTTAGTATAAAATTAAAGAAAATAGAATTGAAAACTCAAATTGGACCTTCTATCAAATCACAGCAGTGTGCCTTTCTACTTTGTTACCAATTTCTTCTTCCATTTGATATGAAACCTTGAGAAGGCATAGCGTTACCAATGGAGCATTTAATTTGAAACTAATAATTTAAAAAAATTTTAAGGGACATTCTGCAATTTGTCTAGACTTTTAAAAAAGATGTCTACAAAAAAAAAAAAGATGTCTACAACATGACATAAAAAGGCTGACAATTTTTATTATTTTTTTTAAGATTAAAGGATGCTAAAGAGGGGGCCTTCTGGGACTGCGGCTGCTAGTGTTCCCATCCCCACTGCATGCCACTGCCAACCCATGCCTCTGTGGGAGACGCTTTAACACCAGCATTTTCCCAGTCAGAAATGAAACTGGTGAAACCTGCATTGGAAGTGTAGAGCCTTATTCACTGGACCTCCAGGGAAATCTCATTAAAAAAAATTTTTTTTATATGGCCTTTGTACAAAAGTTTTGAAAATCCGTCTCTGAAATTGTTTTCAGAGACGCTTTTGAACTACATGAGGCGGTAGTTGCATTAGTACATGATACCATACTCATGGAGGTGCCTAAGACATGGTGACCCCCTTCCAAAGGTCCCATGCAGGCACTGCTGCACTCCGTCTTCCAACCCTGCAGCAGGCACCGCTGACTCATGTCTCTGCTGGAGACTCCTGGACACACACGGGCAAGTCTGGGTCAGCCTCTTGTTGGGATCCCAGAGACTGAGACAGAACTGTGTTTGAGTGTCTCCTGTGGAGGTACGGGTCAGCAGTGGACTGCTGCAGGGGCAGGGGCTCTGGGTGTAGTAGACCTCGGTATGGCATAAGCCCTCTTGGAGGAGGTCACCATTAACCTCACCATAGAGCTGCAAGAATTTACACAGGACTGGAAACAGACTCTTGGAGGGCATAAAAAAAAACCTTGTGCACACCAGGACCCAGGAGAAAGGGGCAGTGACCCCACAAGAGACTGACTCAGACTTGCCCATGAGTGTCCAGGAGTCTCCGGTGGAGGCGTGGGTCGGTGGTGGCCTGCTGCAGGGTTGGGGACATTGTGTGCAGCAGTGCCTGC